>NC_056731.1:1792337180-1792637180 GCF_019279795.1 Protopterus annectens | reverse complement strand
ATCACATGACTACTATAGCTGCTTTTAGCATCTCACTGTAGACACTTGTTTACTCTTTCAACAATTCTGCACCATTCCACAAGTGTTACTCTTCTCTCTCAGCAATTCAGCACTGCAGATACTGTTAAGGCAATGTATGACATTTACTATGACATACTGCTCTAGCACATGCTGGTGCACCTTGGAATTAAGGTGTTGTGTGAAAATAAACAAGAGGCACCTTTTGTCCTACCATGGGTTAATAAAACAAAAACAGTCAATGATTCCATTTCAGATACCCTGTTCTTTACTGCATGCCATTACTCACTCCTGTACTACCACAATACATTGCAACATGACCATATTTAACTAGGATTGCTACACATCATTAAATTGCCTGCATGGCAGCACATACTCTAAGAGAAGTTTTATTGCTCCTGGAACTCCAGTAACTAATGGAAGGACAGACTTTATCACAAAGAATGTGGAGAGACTAACATTTTTCATAATTTTCATGCCATACTACAGAAGTACAAATTTTGCCTTTTTAGTGGGCCACGGTCAGTTGCATAACCAAGACTGGGACTGTGGGAACAATCTTCTCCATGTGCAGACAATAAGGTGGGTGCTTTGTCTATACCTGTCAGCTATTCTGTTTTCCCAAGAAAATCATAAATTTTAACTTTAAATAACAAGGCATGACAAAATTCTGTGACCCCTTTAAATCATGATTTGTTTAACGCTTGCTTGCAGCATCACCAACATCAGCAAAGTTATGACATCACTAGAGCTTTAGCTGCTTGACATCATCAGTAAGTTGCAAAAGACAGGAAGAATGAATTTTTATATTCTGATTCAGATATGCATGCGTTATTGTTACATCTGTGACAACTATGTTTGTATTAGAGTAACAATTTTCTCTTTACACTGCACATGGAGAAGAGGTGAGAAGACTTTTTTTGTTTGTTTAATTTCAAATTAATATAACCTGGGCCAACTGCCAACACTCCCCACACACCTGAGAGAGTGAGTGTATCAGTGGCAGAAGTTGGGATGAAACTTGGATTGGAAGTTAACCAGTTTTAGGTATGGAAGTTAACGTCTATGTGGATAATTTTCACAGTGCTTGTTTTGTGTGTGTGTGTGTGTGTGTGTGTGTGTGTGTGTGTGTGTGTGTGTGTGTGTGTGTGTGTGTGGTGTGTTATTAAACTATGTATACTGTCTTCCAAAAAACCAAAACACTCCACAGAAGGTAGAAACAAACTTATACCAAAAACTAAGCATTCACTGGAAGGCAGCAGAATTACAAGTAAAATAATTAGTAATTTATTCAGAGATTTAGCATTTTCATTCAAAGACTTCATCACAATAAAAGGTGCAGTAAAAAACATACTGATAAAAAATTTAAATACTCGCACAATCAACTGACAGTTACAATTCAATCTATATAACACATTTAATTAATGACAATTTTGTATGTAAACCAGCCAGTATTAACAAATAAGCTATTCTAAAAAAAACACTTTATACAGATGCTTTCATTAACACCAGGACATTAGTCTGCTTGCATCTTAACTTGCCAGGAAGTTTCTCTTTTAAAAATGTTGTTCTTGTAGTTAACTCTCCTCAAATCTTTTGGAACTAACTCTAGGACAGAAAAATAAAACTTTCTAAAAGACGTACATACATTGTAATGCTTAAATAATGCATTACTTGTGTCTCTTTTCTTTATTGCATATTCTATTCTTGCACTTAACTTCCTGGTTGCCATTCCTATATAAAAGGAGTAACAACAGGATCATACAGCAATATGCACTATAAGAAAATTGAGCTGTGCATTCAGTGTGTGATTCAGATAAGAATGACAGTATAAATTACACAGTTTTTGTTTACGTTATGACTGTTAATGACAGTTGTTGTGTCTTTTGGCTTTTCCCGGTTAGGGGTCGCCACAGCGGAACTCCGGTCCACTAATGATTGGTAGTTGATTTTTACATGCCGAGTTACCAGCCCTGATGCACAACCTTCAACAAAGGTATACCCATTCACGCATGTCTCCACGCAGAAGACGCTCTAGCTGAGAATCGAACCGGACAGCGTCTTACTGTGAGGCGACAATGCTACCGCAGCACCACCACCGCGGATTTCCATGACTGTCGATGACGGTAACATCACAAAAACATTACAGAATAACTGGAATATTCTTAAAGGGAATTTTGATCTAAATCAGAAAATATATGAACAACCAAGCATTTATGTTAAAAAGCTAAGTCCATTAAGCAGTTTCTAGTGACAGATTACACGTGTTAATTTTATTCATACTGATAAAAATTTATGAATGTTTAAATGTGGGTTTCCACTAGTTGCAGTTACATTTAGGAAAGTCCTTCCATCACGTTGCCCCATATGGGTTGAAATAGCCGGCGTTAGGCACCCACCAAACCAGCGGCCGCGGGGAGCCCCCGATTATCTCCCCACGTATGAGGGCCCCCATATGAAGCAGCCGCAGGTTTCAACATCGCTTCGACTCCTTGCTTGTCTCCTCGTTCATTCGGCAGCGCCGTCACACGATTTCGCCTTTTTTTTTTCCCTGAAAGAACTTGCTTCCTTGATGGCTGCAGCCAATCAGGTCCCTTGCTTTACTTGTTACCTGCTCTCAATCAGGTCCGCTTCAGTGAAGCAAGGGACCTGATTGGCTGTAGCAATCAAGAAGCAACTTTTAGCTTCCTGATTGGGTTTACCTTAATATCTGGTCTGTTGCGTCAGTTCTTTTGATTGTCGATGTTAGGCACATATCTGAACTGCCCAGATTTTTAAGAATATCCAGATTTTTGCTTTATATTTTTGGTTTGTTCTTCATAAAATTTGTGGTTTTCTTATACAGTAATGAGTATTAAAGTCACTAAAAAATAGTAGACACATACATTTAAGTTTTAGACTTTATATCCTTCAGAAAAATGTATGCTAAAACAAAGTCTGAAAGCAAGTTTGTAAGTTTATATAAGCAATATTTAAAAAGTGTCCCTATTTTTAAGCATTTGTACCCCTATTATTTTTGGCTTTGTCCAGATTTTTCATGCTAAGATGTTGAGAGGTATGCTGTGAGGTTGGCTGGAGGATGCAGGTTTTGCTGGAATGACATTGGGACCAGCAAAGCAGCTCTATTTTAACTGCCCTTGTAAGGGCAATTTCGAAAAGATCTGAAAAACTGTCCTTTTGAGGGCAATTTAAAAGGGCTGAACATGTCTGGTCTGTGTGTAGTAGAAGCAAGCAGAGGATTAGTAGCACCCTTCTATCAACTGCAGAAAAGGTAAGTTACTGGGTTTATTTTTAACATTATTTTTTGCTGGGGGTGGGGGGGGGGCGAGAAAACCTGGGCAGAGGATTGTATAACTTTTTTTCTGTAGAGTTGTTACACTAAGATGATTTGTGTGGGGGGTGAGGGGCTGTGGTTGTAACAGTTTTATTTTATCTTTGTCCAGAATTCTTCTGCTATGAGGCTGAGGAAAGAAGGCTTGTTTGTAATTAATGTCCACATTTGATGTAGTTTTTTTAATCTAGTCTTGCATAAGAATATTCAGTATTACATTTTTGTTTTGTATACAATTGTGCTGAAATATTGGTAGTGGGGGGATAGTAGCTGTGAGAATGCTGCAGAATATGCAGATGTTTTAATGTATAACAATGCAAACCCTGTTCTGCTAGTATGTTTTGTGTATACCGGCAATGTTTACAACTATGCCTGATGCTACACCTTTGTTCTATGATAATTTTTTGCTCTGTCCAGAATTATTGTGCTGAGAGGTTGGGAGGGGAGTTAGTGGCTGTGAGAATGTTGCACAATGTATAGCTGCTGTTTTAATGTATACTAATGCAAACACTGTTATACTAGTATTGTGTACACCGGCAGCGTTTACAACTATCCCTGATGGTACGCCTTTGTTCTATGATAATTTTTTGCTTTGTCTAGAGTTATTGTGCTGACAGGTTGGTAGGGGGTTACAGTCTGTGAGAATGTTGTGCAATATTCAAATGTTTGCCTGGTATTTATCTATTTTCATTAAAATGTGGGGTACGCAATGCATTTTACTTCATAATCTGTTATTCAGCATCTATATTTGCCGAAAAGCACATTGTTTTTTATGTTATGCCTTTGTGTTTTTATTTTACTTTCACTTCATCCAGCTTTATTGTGCTGAGATACTGGGGGGGGGGGGGTTAAGGGCTGTGACAATTCTGCAGAAGGTACTGATGTCTTAATGCGTGCCAGTGCAACCCCTGTTCTACTATCTAAGTTGATCATAGCAAAGTTTCAAACTATCCCTGATGTTATGCCTTTGTTTTGCATTTTCTTTTTTTTGGGGGTTTTGTCTGGAATTGTTAAGTTGTGAGGTTAGAAGAGAGGGGTAGGGGCTGTGTGAATGTTGCACAATGTTTAGATGTTTGACTTGTATATCCAGAGACGGACTGAGGCAGGCAAAGCAGCACACACCAACGAAGAACAAATTCCTTTAATACTGTTAAGAGCTTTTCGTTTGAGATTATGCTCAAACTTCATCAGACAAAATGTATTGACAAACCACTAGCCTAAATACTAATAAAGTTAACGGCTCAAATGAGCAATAAAGGAAATTAAACAATTGAAAACAATTAAGAATATCAAAAAAACATTTAAAAACATTAACATCATTTAAAAGCATTGAAAAACAATCAAGAAAATGTCAAACTTACACACCACCTTCAACTGCAAAAAATTAAGTTATACCAATTCAAAATAACATTTCAAAAAAATCTCATAAATATATAAAGAAAATAATTAATAAACTTAGCTAAAAATCAAAGTGAGACTACCTTAATAAACTTTTAAGTTTTAAAATGCTACTAATAGAACAGCATTCATTAAGTCCAGGGGTATTATACACATTTAATCTAACTTGCCACATCAGTTCTAGTTCTTCCAACTTTATTGGAGTGGGGCCACCCCTAGAATCCTCACTAATCTGATCAATTACTGTAAATTTAAATTTATGGTCAGGATTAAGGCTGGCATGCTTAGCTAAAGCATTCTCAAGTTTATTCTTCCGGATTGCATAAATATGTTCATAAAGACGATCACGAAGGCGTCTCTCCATCTTCCCAATATAAAATGATGAACAATTCTGACACTGAGCTAAATAAACTATCATTTTAGAATTACAATTAACATGACATTTCAAAAAATACTGGTGATTATGTATATTAAATCTACTGGATTCAATGACATACTGACAATAGTTGCAAGACTGACACTTAAACATACCAGGTGTTTTTGGGTATGTACGTTGACATTGTTCCAATAAGGACTTGAGATTTTTTGCCCTCCTGTAAGTCACTACAGGTTTATCACCCACTTTGTTAAAAGTACTGGTGTCACTTTTAAATATGGCCCAGTTTTTACATAGAATGTCGTAGCAAAAATTGCTATTGACACTATAAGTAGTGATAAAAGATGGCACTTGGAACGTAAGTTCACAAGTTGTATTAAGGTCGTCAGCTGTAACATTCACGGAATTACTATCCTGAGTAACTTCCACATTATTAATGTTTAATAATGGTTTATAAAACTGCCTAGCCCATTTAGACATCACTTCTTCCATAAGTTTGTTGATCATATTATCAGGGTAGCCCCGATGGATAAACATACTCTTTAACAAGGAACATTCATTATGAAAGTCACCGTCAAGAGTGGTAATATGGGCTGCCCTGACTAACTGACCCTTAACCACAGCTCGCTTTTGGTGCTGAGGATGACAGCTAGAATAATGCAAAAAAGCATTAGAATATGAGCTTTTTCTATAAATGTTAGCTGTGTATCTCTGAAGTAAATGATTTTTAGATATCAAAATGTCCAAATAAGCTATAAACTCAGTACTAAAAGTGGATGTAAACCTAAGAAATTGTGTGGTACCATTAAGGTAACTAACTACCATATCACTAATGACTCTGTCACCATTGAGCAGGATAAAAATATCATCAAGGTAACGGGTATAAAAAATCAGTCTGTCCTCATAGTCAAAGTGAGATAAAACAAATGAGTGTTCCCAATGGGCCATTACTAGATTAGCTATACTAGCACCACAAGGGGAGCCCATCGCTACCCCTACTTTTTGCAAATAAAATTCGTCATTGAACATGAAAAAGTTATCATTAAGAACAATATCCAGAAGTTCATCAACTAAATCGAGCTTACTCCTAGCACAACCACTTGCTTTTAAATCCTGCCTGATCCAATCACTAGCAATTTCGTGTGAGATACAGGTGTACAAATCTTTTGCATCTATAGTTAGAAAATTGTGCTTCGTGTCAAAGGCCAACTCATTAATTTTCTCTAAGAAAGACCATGAGTCTTTGCAAATTTGCTTTTCCTTAACTAGAAATTTTTGCAAGATTGCATCAATGACCTTAGCACACGAATATGTAGGTGAGCCTCTACTATCAACAAGTGGGCGCAAAGGAGGATCTAGAACATCTTTATGGATTTTGGGAATACCAAAAAGACTTGGGAATCTAGGGTATGCAGTAAGCATGTAATTGAACATTTTCTGATCAATCCTCCCATCAATAAGCATTTCTTCTAAGGTATTCTTTATATACACGTACGCTGTGTTAACTTCAGAACGTGAGCTAACTAAATAAGAGAGACTGTTCAATAGTTTTAACATCTGGTCAACATAATCAATCCTATCAAAAACAACCATATCCCCACCTTTGTCTGGTTTACAAACACGAAGGTCGTGGGCCTTAATAAAATCAATACATTCCTTCTCTGTTTTAGTATTTGCACTACCAAACATGTAGTGGTACTCAGACTGGAATCTATGATGGATATCCAACTCACACATGAGCTCAAACACTTGAAGGAGGGGGTGAAGGGGGGGGGGGTTGAAAACACTAGAAATTCTAAATGTATCACTATTAACAGTGCTATTCCAACCCATCATAAGGTTGAAATTAAGTTTCCTAGTGAACAATTTAAGATCAATAATAGACCTCACCACATCTAATTTTTTGGGTGGGACATAAGTGTATCCCTTAGAAAATAATTCAACCATTTCACGGGTGATATTGACCGAAGAAAAATTATAAACTTTAAAATCACTGTCATCATTGATTATGATATTGGGACCCGTTCCACCTTGAAGGGTGGACTGGTCACCATTTAAATTGGTCACACTACAAAGACCATCTGTACTAAAATTGAAAAACTGAACAGATGTATCATCACATAATTGAGAATTAAAACAGTCATCCATACAAGCTGGCAAAGAGGTCAAGCAATTAGAAAAATCAGCAGTGCTGTCCAAAATATCAGGGACATAAATATCTTGCACTAATATACTAATAGGAGAGTCAAAACTCAAGTCTTGTAAAACTTGGATTTCTGCTTCGGCCTCTGCTGAAACTGCAAAGTTGTTTGTTTTGGTCTTGCCCCTAAAAAATTAGGGTTATGTGCATTCTCATTATTCTGCCCCAACTTGTTATTATTTTGCAATCTTTCACTCTGTCTTAATTCGGGTTGTGTAACCAAACCATTAACCGAAACACTGTTAGAAGGGGGAGAATTTTGTGATGGTTGAGTATCCAAGTGGTTTACGCTCAAGTCCAACACTGAAGATCTATTAACTGTAGATGAATTGACAGGCTTGTGATCGTCTTTATTAACATATTTATGCAATCTGGAAGAATAAACTTGAGAATGCTTTAGCTAAGCATGTCAGCCTTAATTCTGACCATAAATTTAAATTTACAATAATTGATCAGATTGGTGAGGATTCTAGGGGTGGCCCCACTCCAATAAAGTTGGAAGAACTAGAACTGATGTGGCAAGTTAGATTAAATGCATATAATACCCCTGGACTTAATGAATGCTGCTCTATTAGTAGCATTTTAAAACTTAAAAGTTTATTAAGGTAGTCTCACTTTGATTTTTAGCTAAGTTTATTAATTATTTTCTTTATATATTTATGAGATTTTTTTAAATTGCTATTTTGAATTGGTATAACTTAATTTTTTGCAGTTGAAGGTGGTGTGTAAGTTTGACATTTTCTTGATTGTTTTTCAATGCTTTTAAATGATGTTAATGTATTTAAATGTTTTTTTGAAATTCTTAATTGTTTTCAATTGTTTAATTTCCTTTATAGCTCATTTGAGCCGTTAACTTGATTAGTATTTATGCTAGTGGTTTGTCAATACATTTTGTCTGATGAAGTTTGAGCATAGTCTCAAACGAAAAGCGCTTAACAGTATTAAAGGAATTTGTTCTTCGTTGGCATGTGCTGCTTTGCTTGCCTCAATCCGTCTTTGTGGATATACAGTTTGTTTGTTCACCTTCGTTTTGGATATGTTTGACTTGTATTTTTGGTCTGTTAGTCATCAAAAATGTGAATTCACACAATGCATGCTACTGGAAAAATCTGTTATTCTACCATCCTACCTTCTTTATTAGTTCATAACCACAATGTTTTAAACCCCCTAATGTTATGTCTTTGTCTTGTTTTTTTTTTTTTTTTTTTGTACCTCCTCCAGAATTCTGCTGAGACTTTTGGGGGGACTATGAGAGTTCTGCAGAATGTACTGATTATTGTAATGGATGCTACTGCCATCCCTGTTATTCTAATATTTTTCTAAGTTTATCATAGCAATGTTTGTAACTATCCTTGATATTGTTCTGCAGTTATTTTCAGCTTTGGAATTATGCTGGCAGGTTAGGAGGTTGGTAGGGGCTGTGAGAATGTTGCACAATGTCCAGATGTTTGTTAGTTTTGGTCTGTTCTTCAAAAATGTGGGGTCACGCAACGTATTCTACTGAAAAATCTTATTCCAGCATCATTATTAGTTCATAAGCCCAGTATTTTAAATTCTTAATGTTCAGTCCTACTGTAGTGCTGTCCATCATGTGTGGGTGTCTATGTTCTGTCTGCGAGTCTATGTAGCTGTCTGCCTTGTGTCTCTGTCCTGTGTGAGGGAGTCTGTGTGGGTGTCTTTGTGTACTTCTGTGGGACTGGCTACCTTGATGCTGTACAGAGGCTTGCCATAATGTAACAACATTACTACTAAATGCCAGTCAGTGTGTGTGGGTGTATTTGTGAGTGGCTACCTTGCTGTGGTACAGTGGCTTGTCATAATTTATTGGTACTAAATTGTATTTATTTAACATTTGTTGAATGGGAAAGTCCAACTAGGACAGAGCCTATTTTTAGCAGAGGCCCAGGGAGAAATGCTGCAGAAGCATGTCTTTGGAATGTGGGAGGAAACCACACGAATACAGGGAGGACATGCAGACTCCACACAGAAGGCACCCCAGCTGAGAATCGAATCAGAGAACCTCTTGCTGTGGGGGGGGGGTGACAAAGTTAACTGCTGCACCACTGTGCAGTCCCAGTCAGTGTGTGTGTGTACCATTGTGAGTGGCTACCTTACTGTGGTACAGGGCTTGTCATAATGTAACATTGGTACTAAATGCCAGCCAGTGTGCACCTTGACATTTCAAGTCTTTTTAATGGTCTGACTGTAGAAACACTACACAGTGATTGTTAAATGGTGCTGCATGAGCTTGATAGGGAAGGAGGCATGATAGCAATATGGCCACACTTTTTATATTCTCCTGGGTAGGGCCCCCAACTTGAATCTTGCTAGGGGCCCCCAAAATACTAGCACTGGCTCTGTGGGTAGAAGTATTAAAGGAGAAGGACACTTTGATTTTAAAAGCACAGGCATAGTGTATATCTCATGGGCTTACCCTCAATACCAAGAATGCAGTGAGCTTCTTTTGGTACATCTAACATTATTTCTGATTCCTATATAGATAGTTTTCCAAAGAAATCTCTCATAGTCACCAGGGACTTGTTTACCTTTGTTGATAACAGACTTTTCTCAAATTACCATGTCTCTGTGTAGGTAAGAAAATCTTTCTACTTTGCATACTTGGTCATTTATAGTATCTTCTCAAAGTCCAAAGAAGTTATATTCCAGTTGTATGCCTCTCTCTTATTCTGCCCATCATTGACTACAATGCCCCCTTTGGCATGTATCATGTTAGGCACCTAAACCAGCTTAAGAGATCTTGATATTTCTTCACTAAAAGAAAAAAATAGCAGGTGTCAGTACACTTCAGATAATTTGATAGATTAAAAATCCTGCCCCACTACTCATGTCATATAGACTTCTGAGGTGTGAGTTCTGTTTATCCTTTCCATGATATGACTGACCTGGAACTCTTTAATCTCCTTCACTTAAATGCAACCAGTGGTAAAGCAAACACGTAATCTAGAGACCCAACCCTATAGTACTACATCAACATCACCACATGGCATTACAGGTACATAACCCAACGTATTCTCTCTTTATGTGATGGGCTGATTTATCTTATCAGGCAGAGTACTTCTCTAGCAAACTTTAAAACTAGTCTGGATGACTGAATGGGTGATCAAAATTTGTCACCTGGGTTATATGAGGAAAATCTGCTTAATGGTGGGAATTGCTGGAGTCCCATCAGTATTGAGTGATGTGGCTGAGTTTCTTGATGGTTCCCTGACTGCAAGCTTAGTAAGAACATAGAAATCTATGATGGTGTTTGAAACAATTGTGAGGGAGCTGGACAGACTGAACTTGGTAGGTAATGCATACTGGTGGGTTCTGGGCAAATGGTATAGAACTCCAATGATGGTGACTGGAGGTTGGCATAATGGTTAAGGTGTTTACCTTACAAACATAAGGTGCAGGGTTTGATTCTCATATCGGGTAGTTGGCTAGGCTGAAAATGGCCCACAAGGGTAGAAAACAGCAAACACCATAACATTGAACTTCAAACCCCAAAAGCGTAAAACTCCAAAAGCTGAGAACAGCGATTTTTTTTCCATGGGAAAAAAAATGCTGTTTCAGCACAAAACACGAAACACACAAACACTACAAACCATTTCTAATGTGGGGGGCTTCACCCCCCACACCCCCAACATGGGGGGCTGTGCCCCCCAATACACCCCCTACTTCAATATACCAACTCCGAGATCACAACACAATAGAGGAAATAGCAAAGCCATGGAAACGGCCCACCAAATTCTTTCTCTGGGAAAGAATTCGATGTTCCGCGGCTTTGGTATTTTCAGTCTTCGATCATCCGAGTTTGACATTGTGGCATTTGTAGTTCTCAGCTTTCGAGCTTCCGATATACACCCTTTTTTTCCAGGATCTGCTTGTTGCAGCCTCCTTCAATTCCACAAGCATGACACCTGCACTGGACATAGGAGTATCTTGGTCTCTTTGTCAGACCAATTTGGGGCATGAGCCTGGACTTTAATGGATTCAATAACTATGAAATACCAAGTTCAGAATGAGAAGAAATCTGAAGCAAGGTATACTATGATGTAATCCACACTCACTAGGATCTGACATCACTATCTCCAGCCAACACACCCATGTAGGGTTGCTAACTACTGAACTTGATAACAGTGAAAAAGTTTATTACATTAAAGGACATTTATGACAGCAGACTATTCCCACATCCACTGCAAAGGAGTGAAACATTTTTATTTGGCAGAAATAAATGTCAACATTTGTGCAATTTGGTACGCTTGCTGTATTTTAAGGAGGATGAGTTTATAGGGAGGTCCCACAACAATTTCTGGATGAAAATCTCGGGGAATATTTTATTTGTCAGGTTATGTAATATGATGCAGCTTCTCTATGGTAGGGACTGAGCAGTAAGAATAAGGGCAACTGATGTCCCAAGAGCATGAGAAGGTGAGGGCTGGCCACAGACAAGCTTATGAATGCATAAATGCCACACACAAGGTATATCATGTCAATGTTCAGCTGAGTGTGAATGGTGCTTACATACATGCATGAGCAAAGCCAACTCACCCACAGAAAATCCAAATGCAGCTATGCTAATAAGAGTGGTTACTCGTGTGCTATGGTGCAATTCAATATCAGGTGTAGTAAAACACTACAGACAATGCATGGTGAGTGTGGGCATCTTACTTTTATATAATCATTCCACCTGTCACAGATCACATTAACCACATATTGGCATATTTCTTCATGGGGTCAGCATTATAAACAACCACATCCTGTGCTTCAGCACAGCAGGTTGACATTGGCAGCAGAATGGTTGTTGATGATGATGGTGATGATGATGCCATAACTCACACATTCATGACGGGTCTATATTAGTTTACCAAAATTTATTTTCAGTCAACACCTATTCATCACCCTGTATATCACTGGTTTTGTGTATTCAAATAAGATGATGAGACTTGGGTGCTTGTTTAAGTCATTTATTACACACAAACACATCAGGATGGAGGATAGGAACATAAAACATAAACAAACTAACTGACTGACTGCTACACACATACATGCTTTCACTCTGACTGCTCATTTAAAATGGCACTCTAGCTTGCATGTGCTCAGTGGTTATATGCACATGCCCATGGAACGGAATGGCTCTTAAATGTACAAGACACACAATGATCTACACAGTATTCAGTGAAAATCACTTCCACGATTCACTGAATTTTCCAAGGACAATGAAATAATTGCCCAGCAGCAGAACAGACCCACAACTAACTAAATCAAACCCACCCAAATGGGGGATTCACCTCTCCCCCAACTAGATATATCAACTCCGATATTGCACTACAGTGGAGAAAAGGGCAAAATTGTGTAGCTGGCCTACTACTTCATCACCGTTGGAATATTCAGTGAATCTTGGAAGTGATTTTTGCTGAATACAGGTCGATGAATAGGTGTTCGCTGAAAATAAATTTCAGTGAAGTAATACAGACCCATTCGTGACGTAACTTGAGGATGGTTTCACATAGTCACAGAGTGTACTGGCAGGGCTCCTCATGCCACAGAAGGTGGATAACTCTGTAGATAGTGACACAGGCTCACAAAATCATCAGAATGAGGAAATGACATACATCACATGGCTCAATACCAACATCTTCTGCACAGTCTGAAACACGATGAAGAGACTATCTTTCATGGGTAGCAGTACTTATGTCACATCTGTACACAGAGGAGCCTGGTGAAGACATATTTCCCAGTTAGTTCCAGAGACACTCAAGATCCAGTACCACCAGATGTGTCCTGACACAGTTTGGGCACAGGTTACTGCCACTCAGAGTCAGGTAGAGATGATTACAGTATTGCAGAGTATACCTGAGGAATCACACAGTACAAGGGAATGATGGAGGCCAGGGCAATGCCATGATAGTTCTTATATGCAGTATGGCTGCACACACAGCATCCATGTCAGCCTTGATGCACTCACCAATAATGACTTACCAGACACACATTAGGAACACAGCTGGACATAGATGAGGACTGTCCACATGCATGATGGATACGTATGCCAGATACCACATTTGTCTCAAATAAGGGCTGCAGGCTGTCATGTGGATTCACTGAAGAAGAAGGCATTCAGGCTTGGTCAGACTACTGCAACATATGGTAGAACCTCTCAGTCAGTGTCAACATCCAACAGCACTTTTGGGTCACCATAAAGAGGTTCCCCTGTATCCAGTAGATCCTGTCACTAGATCAGTTCAGCATCGATCTCATATTCAAGTACTTGCTCATGACCAAGAGCATTGTTTATTGGTATTCACTGTTTGTAGTTTAAATAGTGACCAGATTATAGCTGCTGTGGTAGGGATTCTTATATTAAGTTAATTATGCGACCTACATACTGTAGTTGTTGATAGGATTTTATAGCTGTACAGCTTAGTCAAAACTAAGAACTGTCTGATATTATCAATCTTAGCTTTAGATGTATTATACCTTCTTTTGGGTTGGTTCTGTAGTTACTTAAACAGAATATCTAGCTCACATTATATACCTTGAGATCAGTATGGTAATTACCTAACTCTCTCCTTCTAAGCTGTTCCTTCCTGACTTTTTTTCCTTAGTACTGCTAACCTCCTCATGTCTAAACTAGAAGGTGCCCTCCTGGATAATTTTAAACACTCAGGAATTAAAAAAAAATCTGAAAGCTCACTGCAAACCTGCCACAATGATTTATAAATAAAATGTGTATAAATGTTTTTCACATTAATCGGCTGTTCAATTTGCAATTTTTTTGCTTGAATAGTTGTTTTACTATTACTTGTATTTATTTTACACTTGTAATCTATATAGTATGTACCCCCCCCCCTCCAAGTCCAGCTATCACCCTCCCAGCTTAATTGAATTAAGAATTGTAGTTGCAGCAGTTTCTGATTCCACTGTGCTTAGTTAAGGAGGAGTACAGAATTACCTTAAGCTTATATTCTTTAATGTGGTGTATGTAACATTATATATCCTACTGATGTGCTCCCAGTACTTAATTGGCCCCACAACAAGTGCTGCTGCTTCACTGATACGTTTTCTGAGTACCTACCTGAAGATTCTTGGTCTCTGGGGTGTCATCCCACTCCGTTCACCCTCTGGGCTCACTTTGCTCTCCTACCCCTGCCCGCAAATCTCATCCACCTCCACTGCCTCTAAATTTCAACCTATCCACACCACAACCCTTCCTCTGTTAGCTTCATCTTCCTCATCCATACACTCCATCTCTCAACATATTTCTATCAATATCACACTAGCATCCTATCTACATACTAATCCCCTTACTTAATTTCTACAAACGTTACTACTCTCCTCCAATTATCCACATAGGTAGTTTTTTTGATTACCTCTCTAATAATCCTTAATCTAAAATGATTCTCCTTGCTCTCTTATTACTAATGTTCTTCTCCCTCTCTTCATTTTCATCATATCTAGTCCCTATCTGACCTATGTTAAGCTCTCCTGCAGACACTACCTCTTACACCAATAACACAAATCACTACTCCCTACCCATCACTGCTCATCTCTTTCACACAGACAATATATTGATCTTTAAACCAAACCTGTTTCAGACACAGCTATACCTTTTAACATTAAAATTACTGACAAGCTAACCACAATTAAACCTTATCTTTACTATAAAATCTTGAAATTCCTCCATCTCTGTAGTGACATCCACTGTAACCCTGGTCCCAACATCACTCAATTCCCCTCATCAACCCATATTCCAGATTAATGAAATATGCTTAAATTTATCTCAGTAAACACATATAACATGTGCAACAAAATCTCTGAGTTGCATGCTTGGATAACTGCACAATCTCCTGACATACGAGTAATCACTGAAATCTGGCTTAAACCGCACATAAAAGATATTGAAGTACTTCCTCCTGGCTTTAATATGTTCACAGCTGATCAACTTAAAAGAAAAGGATGTGGTGTTGCAGTAATATATCCTTATTCTATCTCCTTAACCCCTCACAACCAATCCATACCCTCATTTGATAAAGCTGAACTATTGATCATCTACCTTCAACAATAAAAGTCACTACATTATAACTTTATACATATTCCCCTGGCAATAACTTATCAACTCTGGAAAGTATCCTATCATGGGTGTCAAAAACATCTCTCTGGAAACAGTAATTTAGGTGATGTCAACACTGACTGGAAGAAATTAACTTACACAATAGCCTAAATCTATTTGGATTTTCTCAACTAATTACTCACCCAACCTTTGCCAGTTCTGCAAACCAAAATGGTTTACTTATTGATTGGATTTTGGTCTCCCATCCTAGCAATTTCTCTATATGCAAAACACTTCCATCCTCTATCAGTGATCACAACCCCATCCACACAACTAGACTTATCTCTCATTCATGCAGACAACATACCTACAAGACAGTACAAAACCTATCCAACTTTGACCAGGAGGCCTTTACAAATTTACTAAACTCCATCGATTGGTCCTTCCTTAAATACTTACCACTAGATGATGCAGATGAACAATTTAATTCTACATTCCTAAACACCTTAGACAGTTTAGCTCCCACCAGAAGGAAAAGAGTCCAAACCAGCTATATTCCTTTTCTTTCTGTCTATACCAGATCACTCATGCAAAAATGAGATGAGCCTTGGACAACTTACCTAAAACATAAGACTCTCAATAATTTACAGCATTTCAAAACACTGCATAACCTTGCAAAGGTTCAACTGATGGGTCTGTAGTTCCCTGGGTTGGTTGATGGTCCACTCTTGTGGAGGGGAATGACTGTTGTGGTCCTCCATTCACTTGGGATGTTGCCTGTTTCAAAGTTGTTGTTGAAGAGTGCTTCAAGTGGTCCTGATAAGTAATGTTTTAGACTGTTGAGGAGGCAATAGGTGATGTTGTTGGGACCCATGGAGGTAGTGTTCTTGGCTTTAGTGAATGCTGCCACCACTTGGTCCCTGCTGATAGCTGTGGAAGTATGTTGTAGGGAATGTCACCTGGTGTTACTGCGGAGTGTGGGGGTGGACATTTGTAGTTTGACCTGAATTTATCAGCCAGTATATTTTGTATTTCACCTTGATCGGTGAAGGAGGTACTGTTCACCACCACTTTTGCACACTGCTGTGTGTTAACTCTAAGGTTCTGGACACAGTTGAAAAAATCCTTGTGATTGTCTTTTGCCTGGGAAGTTATCCTGACCTCATAGTTGGGCTTGTTGGACTTAATTAGACCTCTTAGTTTCTTGTTCAGTTATATAATTGAGTGCTCGTCTTTAAGAGAGTTGCTCTTCCTAATTTTGGTCATGAGTTTTCTTCTTTTTTTATGTACACTACTTTGGTGAGGAATCCATCATTGGTGTTTGTTTTTAGTGTTTGTTTTGGGTTTATTTTTGGTAGGTGAGGCAGCTTCTATGCAGCCATTTACATGTTTCTATAGGGACTCTGTGAATAACTCTGCATAGGTAGCTGCGGTCTCAGGGTTAGGGAGAGCCTTGAATTTTGACAAACTATCAATTAATAGGATGTAGTTTGCCCTTGACTAGCTCCTAACTGTTACTGGTTTAGCTAAATTTTCTGAGTTGTTTTTCACTTCAAGTGAGATAGTTTTGTGATCTGAACTCTCTAGTGAGGATGTGATACAGAGGGCAATCCTCTCCCATGTTGGTGAGTACCAGATCCAGTATGTTTCATTGTCTGCTTGGACAGTGCACTATCTGTTTGAGGGTGAGTATGTTAATAAAGTTCAGCAAGAACTGTGCCTGTGAGTTTTAGGCAGTGTACATTTCCCAGTCTATAGAGGGGAAAAAATCCATAGAATCTAATGTTCCTAATCTCAAATGAGTTTAACACCAGTAGAAGTGATCGAAACTCTTTTGATCATTTCTGCCAGTATTAACTCCGTGCAAGATAGTGCACAGTGGGGATCAGGGAAATTTCCATTTTCCCACTCTACAGCAATCTTGAAGTTACTATACATAATTAGCAGGGGGTATTGCTGGTGCAGCCTCCCACATGGGGGTGTAGGGGGGGCTTTCCCCTGTGCAAAAAACATAAGTGTTTTGGTTTTTCACTGTTTTGCCTTTCAATCTTTCAGGATTTGTGTATTTCGATGTTTATAAGAACATCCATAGAGGGATAGTTAAGGCACCCATGAATAGGATGTTTGGTTGGATGATGAGTGCCTCTAGTAGATTTTGGTAAGGGTCGTCATATTTTAGGGGCATAGATGGTGACCTGTAGCTATCCATGACATGGTGAAGGACCTTATCTATTATGAGTTGCACATGGTTGAGCTCCATGGCATCATCCTGTTTAACCATCCTGGACATATGTTTGTTGCTAACATAGATACTTGCCAGGAAATGAATCATCACATACATACTGAAAAACACTCATGAATCCATCTTATAATGAAAGCATATTGAAAAAAAAATACACACACAAACATTTTTCCTTCTCTGTATGCCTCGCCCTTTAAATTCTCCCATCTGATACTGTAAAGCACCACTCAAATCATAATATGACTTTATGACTGTGCAATGATAGCAAACTCTTGTAGGAAAGGACACTTTTTACTTGCATCAGATATTCATCACATGTTATTTTCCTCTGTCCCAGATGTGAACGATATTAATGCTGTCATTTTAAAAATATAGTCTCATTAACAATAAAAATATGCCCATGTCTTGACAGAACAAAAATGCAAACTGAATACTGTAAATAATCTTCAGTTATACATTCTCGATCTTTATATTTATTTTCACATTTCCCTGATTTTTTGCATATTATTGTATTTTTATTAAAACCTTGCACTACCATTTTTATCTTCTTCTGTTCTGGAATTCTTATAAATTGTGGTGTTTGGTATTGATTCAACTTTATATATTTGCAGTCTAATATTTTATTTGGATTTTAATAACTTTAAAATGCAAACTTTTGCCATGAAGAGAATAAGGCCTAACAATTAGATTGCAAAAGCTATAAGTATGAAAGAACTTTAAAATACTTTCTCTCTATATGGAGAACAGATTATTTAACTATGCCCACTGGGAACTATCAGCTTTTTTAGCATGTGAAAGTTCATCAGTTTTCTTAAATTGTTTTAGGTGACTACAAATGGCCCCAGTATTATCAGGATTAAATGAACAGCAGTCTGGTTTCATAAGTGCACAGGTACCCCTTTAGATGCAAGGATTAAATCAACTGGTATGCAGTTTTGTAGCACCACACTGCACATTACAGTCAATTCTTGAGTAATCATATTAATAGACTCAAAGGCAGAATTAATCAAAATTTCTAAGAGTAAACCAATGTGACTGAGCAAACTATTAAAACAAAATAAAGCTCACGGATTTCACTCGGAAAAGATTTAATTCACCACAAACAAAAATAAAATAAATTAATACACGTGTAATAGTAGTACTTAGCGCTTTCACCCTACATAACATAAGGGCATCTTCAGAGTACAAATACTAATTGGAACATACTGCATTTAAATAAAAAAACAGTAACCAAAGTCGTCTTTGATAGGTTGTACAATTAACTAACCATCAGGAATTTAAAAACATATATACCTAATTTAAGTATATATCACAGTGTTTATATATAAAACAATTTATCAACATATATATCTGATTCTTGTAACATGTATTCCCTCACTACACTAAGGTATTCACTCAACCTGTAAAAATTGTAATAGTAATAATAATAATATTAAAATTCAATAAAACATATTTATACATATACATATATACAACCAGAGAAGGAAACAGGCAAAGAGGTTTCACCATACATATAGTACCGTGAAAGTAGAATGTTAAAAATATATGTGTATAAATAAAAATATATGTGTATAAATAAAAAAGTATTACTACACAAATATATGTTTATAATAGTATAAAATAAATAGCATAAACTGAATGGCAATTACAACAAACCTGTCCTCAGTTAGCCTAATTCATATATCTTACAGAATTAATAATGATAATGTATGCGTATAAGTAATATAAATAATTAAATAATTAATCACAAATATAAATATGAACCATTATAATAAATACTAATTTTATAAAAACTAAAAATAGGTATAAAAATGTCTATGTTTATAAAACCCATATACTGTGTTGTGATGTGTTAAACAACTTGGTGTTGTATCAAATAACTTGAGATTTTAATTTTAAAATACTAGATATGGAAATGTGATCATTAATGCCTGGAAATGTACCTGCATTTAGTCTCAACTGCCAAATACATTCTTTGGCTTCTAGTAAAACATTAAAATCACCACCTTTGTAAGTTTCTGTAGAAATTCTATCTATAACAAAGAATATGAATCTCTTGAAGTTGTGACATTTAGTACTATGAACATATAAGGAATTCACAATTCTTTTGTTTTTTATATATCCCTATTGTGTTCCATTACACGCTCCTTTAATTTCCTTATAGTTTTGCCCACATAGAATGCTGGGCATGATGTACATGAAGCTAAATAAATCACCATTTTTGTGTTGCAGTTACAGTGTCCAGCACATCTAATGGATCTTCCATAACCTTGCACCATAACATATGGTCCATCATTTATAAACTTGCAACATTTGCAAAACCCACATTTGTTCATTTTAGACAAATTAAATGTGTTGTCACTACTATTGTGTTCCATGTATTGTTTTAAATTCATGCCTCGGCTAAAACTAATCCTAGGAACAGATCCTATCGTAAGGTAAAACTCTTCCTTGTTGTTAAAAACACTAATCCAACAGTCTTTCAATATTTTGACAATACCTTGTGATTGTTCATTGTAGGGTAATACAAAGGCATCCCTTCTATTAATGCCTAAATTGTCATCCTGACTGTTGTATAGACCATACTTAATAATGGGTCTAAATGTGGTGTACCTTTTCTTTTTAACTTCTTCTTTTAACTGTTGTAATAAAAAATCAGGGTATCCCCTATCCAAAAACATTTTTGTAAGGAACTCAAGTTCAAGTTCAAATCTATCATCTTCACTCACTATTCGAGATAGTCTCACCATTTGTCCTTTCACAAGGTTTTTCTTTTGAAAGTGTGGATGACAACTACTATAGTGTAGGAAGGAGTTTGAATAGGTTTTTTTCCTAAAAATGTTGGATTCTAATATACCATTCTTATCATAAAATAGAACATCTAAAAACTCACATGTTTTGCCCTGTATATGACTTGTAAATCTTAAGAACGGTGATGTAGTATCTAAAAATATAATAAATTCATCGAGCTCTTCTAAGGATCCCTTCCAAAACATGATGATGTCATCCAGGTATCTGGCATAGAATGTGATGTTACACCAATAGTTAGATGTAAAAACGTGGTTAGTTTCCCATTGAGCCAGAACTAAATTGGCATATATGGGTGCACATCTTGCACCCATTGCTACACCTGTCAACTGTTTGTAGTATTCCCCTTCCATGTACATATAATTGTTTAATAAAACCATTTCCATAAGTTCTACTAATAATTTTTGTTTTATTGTATGTAAACCACTGTACTTCTCTAGTGTGGCTTCAAACATTTCCAGTCCCAGATCATGTGGGATCACAGAAAACAAATGTATAACATCTATGGTAACCATAATAATATTATCCTTGTAGTGTTCATTGTTGTAAAGCCTCACCATATCAATACAGTGCCACGAGTCCTTAATAATATGTGAAAATGAGTTTAGAATACCTTTACAATTAAAATCAATATACTTGGCTACCGCTTCTAATTTGGACCCCTTTGCTGAAACTATCGGTCTAAAAGGGGGGTTGTTGGTATCCTTGTGTGTTTTTGGAATACCAAAAACAGAGGGTGTTATTGGATGCTCTACTGTAAAGTAATCATATTCATCCTTATCAATGATTCCTTCCAACATATAATCTAATAATATCCAGTCTATCTTAGTGTAGGCTCGATTTATCTCGTATTTGGATACTTTCCCATAGGTGTCATCATCATTCAGTAAATCTGTCATTCTGTTTATATAATCTGTCTCAGTCATAATGACAACTCCACCACCTTTATCTGGTTTCATCACTCTGTATTTTTTCTTTGTGCTCAATTCTTTTAAACAAAATCTTTCAGCTTGAGTGAGATTGTCATCCATTACTACATGTTTTTTCAACTCTCTCCGTAGTTGTGTCTCACATAACATCTCAAAAATCTGTATCATGGGGTTCTGGGGTGGAATAAAAGTACTGCTTATTTTTAAGGTAAAACTTTGTGTATCTGGTTCAATTCTTTTGGCTTGGTTTGAAAAGAACATCTTCAAATTAAGCAACCTTGTGTAAACCTTAAAATTAATAAGAATTCTACCTATGTCACGTTTAAAATTTGGGACAAATGTAAAACCTCTCTTGAATAAGGAAACATATTCAGTGCCAAAATGTATTCCTGTGTAATTATATAAGGTAAAACCATCAACATTGACAATATATGATTCAGTTTCCATATTTTCTAAACAATTTAAATCTCCGGGGGGGGGGTATAATGTGTCTAATGTCAAGTTTGAGGTGTCCCCATTCTCACTTGTAACCTCAAATGGTGTTATCATATCTGTTCCTTTAGGACTGATTACATTCCAAGGAATAATTAATTCATTAAATACATCATTATTTAATGATACTGTTGATTCTTTCTGTTTATTTGGAAGTTCCTGTATTGTGTTGTATATCTTGGTGGTCCCTGATACCGGTCGCGTAACCTCTCGGACCTCCTCAATACAGGTTCCTCTAAAAAAACATTGTCAAACTCAGAGTCCACTATACTTCTCTTTCTATTGTCCTGATTTCTATCAACATTGTACCCGTCTCTATCTAGTCTAGTGTCTTTAACAAATTCATCCGCATCTGGATATTGCTTTTGTTTTAAATTCTTGAATTCTTTAAAATGTGAATAAACCTGTTTGTTGTTATAATCATAACCATCCCTTAACAGTTTCTTATTCTTGTACTCTAAACCTCTCATAACAAATTTGTCCATGTTGTTGAGAATATTGTCTAAACGATGTTTATTAACTTCAAACAGCAAGTCCTTCCTTATACTCTTGTCTAAGTCTGTTAGAACTAAATTCAATTTGTTTAATTTAATGTTGTTGTTCCTTATAATCAAATGCAATAATTCTAAACCAGTTTTATCAAATAATTTAAACAATTCATCACATAATTCGTTGTCTAGTTCAAAACCAAATGGCAGTTTAAAAATTCTTAGTCCTTTTGGAACTTGTTCAAGTTCTATAGATCTCTCTAAAAAGGCATTGTCCATCTGTAACATTTTGAACTGCTTTAGTGTCTTTTCAAAATCGGAGAACTGCTGATTCAAACTGCCCATGTCTTTAATATTAGATTTAACCACTGTTGCAAAACTCGGAGCTTGTAAAATGTCTTTTAAGTTAGTGTAACATTTAGTATTATTGAACAGTACCTTGTTGCCGTCTCCAGCGTTCAACACAGGGTTCGAAGGTGGAATAACTAACTTGGGATTTCTAGCACTGTTTCTGGTGCTACTGATGTTTCCTCCTCCAATAGAACCGGGTGAACAATGACTAGCCGACGGATGCGTTGGTGAAGCACCAGGCGTTGAATGCAGTGTGTAAATTTGCTCCTGTGTCTCCGTTAAGGTAACGTTAACTTCTTGTTGTTTGTTACCACATAAATCTTTAACAGCTAACAGCAAGCACTGTGTGGCTTCTAAATGCTGTATAAGCAACTGCTCCATGGAAATTACAGTCAAAAAGCAACGGTGTAGTGAGAATTCAAACAGTAAATCCAAAAGTATAGTTTTTAAATCCGATCAGTAAATCCAACGTGATGTGTGTGGATCAAGAAACCTTCGCCAAGCAGGTAATCCTGAGCCCTTGTAAACTCGTAAACCAACGTGACTGAGCAAACTATTAAAACAAAATAAAGCTCACGGATTTCACTCGGAAAAGATTTAATTCACCACAAACAAAAATAAACTAAATTAATACACGTGTAATAGTAGTACTTAGCGCTTTCACCCTACATAACATAAGGGCATCTTCAGAGTACAAATACTAATTGGAACATACTGCATTTAAATAAAAAAACAGTAACCAAAGTCGTCTTTGATAGGTTGTACAATTAACTAACCATCAGGAATTTAAAAACATATATACCTAATTTAAGTATATATCACAGTGTTTATATATAAAACAATTTATCAACATATATATCTGATTCTCGTAACATGTATTCCCTCACTACACCTAAGGTATTCACTCAACCTGTAAAAATTGTAATAGTAATAATAATAATATTAAAATTCAATAAAACATATTTATACATATACATATATACAACCAGAGAAGGAAACAGACAAAGAGGTTTCACCATACATATAGTACCGTGAAAGTAGAATGTTAAAAATATATGTGTATAAATAAAAATATATGTGTATAAATAAAAAAGTATTACTACACAAATATATGTTTATAATAGTATAATTTATCTATACACATATATTTTTATTTATACACATATATTTTTAACATTCTACTTTCACGGTACTATATGTATGGTGAAACCTCTTTGTCTGTTTCCTTCTCTGGTTGTATATATGTATATGTATAAATATGTTTTATTGAATTTTAATATTATTATTATTACTATTACAATTTTTACAGGTTGAGTGAATACCTTAGGTGTAGTGAGGGAATACATGTTACGAGAATCAGATATATATGTTGATAAATTGTTTTATATATAAACACTGTGATATATACTTAAATTAGGTATATATGTTTTTAAATTTGTACTCTGAAGATGCCCTTATGTTATGTAGGGTGAAAGCGCTAAGTACTACTATTACACGTGTATTCATTTATTTTATTTTTGTTTGTGGTGAATTAAATCTTTTCCGAGTGAAATCCATGAGCTTTATTTTGTTTTAAAATTTCTAAGAGTGTAGATAGCTTTCCAAGCTCCCATATCGACTTCACCACCTGATAAGAAGGTATAATTCTTGATCCAGAAATGACCCCATCACCAAGATCCATGTGAGTAAGTCATTTAAAAGCAGTCTTGTGGACAGCATTATGATAAACCCAAAAGGCGTCTATTTTTTCAACTGGGTTTAGAATGTCTTTAGTGCCTCTCTTGCAAAGAGCATTTTGAATCTTCCCTTCAGTTAAAACCACTGTATTTCATTTAGCTGGAATAGCATGACCTATATAATAGGAACCAGATCAATCTCTAAGTAACCAGGAATAAGCTTGATTTCCACAAATGTAATATTCATGTAAGGATGGCACCCTTTGGCCTCCGGCCCCATAACAACTTTTCCAGATGAAATTGCAAGCGCTATTTTTAACAAAAAGTGTTTCATTTTATGATAGTAAACAGATCCTTTAACAGTCATTGATAGTTAAAGAGGCATTACTATAAAGTGGGGGGGCAGAAGCAAGTTTAGTCTTTCAATTTTTAGCAAGAAAAATAAGACAAAATGCAGTCTAAAGCTCTGATTCAGTCACTGGGATAAAAATCAATGGAATTTCCCCATCATGTGCAGTAGGTCTATGGGCACAAACCCAACAGCTGCTAACATTGAGACTCTGGGATGTATACAAATGACCCCTTAAGGGCATAAAGTGTTTCAGCAATATGGGTTCTGAATGTCCATGACGTTTTACTTTTTCTTTTCAAGTCTTTGTGGATACATTCAGGCCAACAAAATCAATCCTCACTACCTGTGGACATGCATGTTTCAGCCTTCGCACAACCTCGTCAACACAGCATGAGTGGAATGCCTGGCTATACTTCAGAAACACAGGCTCTATCTCTATCACCTAACTGATGTCCATAACCATTAAGATGTCTGCATATATCCCATTGGCCTCTATCACGGGAGTTTTAGGTATCACACAGCAAAAACTCAACCTTGGCTAGGTATTTCCTTGCAATTTTTACTAATTGATTTGTCTGCATGATGTTTTTACTCTTTGGTTTGGATGCTAGTTGGGATATTTTGCTTTGAATAAGTTATTTCTAACAGCTAGAAAATCATCATTGGTGTGCTTTGAGATGTTATTGCTTATATTTGATTTTTTTCCCATATCTTTCTAAAAATATCAGGGAATGTGGAGGCTTTTAATACTGCACTCAAATCTTCAATAGTATATGTTTTGCAACTGTACCTGTCCTTTTAAGATTTTTGCATATTTTGCTGAATGTGATCGAATGGATGGGAGAGAATATACAATGATTTGAAAATTCACTGCATTCTATAGTCGTACTACCTTATGGCAGGTTCGGCCTCGCTGTCTCTAGCTGCTGCTGGATTTGGTACTTTTTGCGGTAGGTGTATTTGTATAGGAGATGCATTAAAATACGTGGAAAAATCTGAATCTGTTCCTTCTTCTGCATTTTGTTTGTCAGGGGTTGCCCACTGATAGTTCTTCCCATCTATAACAATCAAATAATAATGTGCTTGATCTTTTTCAGTGTGTTAATTTTTGGTGGAGAAGTTTTATTAGGAAATCTTTTAAATGTTTCCATGCATTAGCTCTGTATTTATACTTATGATACTTTTGTTTTCCCTTATTAGCTATTTGCATTAGCATTAAATCTGATGGTGTTACAGTAGATACTGGGTACCACTGCTGATGGAATCTAATGTTATAGACTGACCCAGAGAGATAATTAGAAGTGCTAGAAGTGACTTGGTTTATATCTGTGGAAGTGTTAGTTGTGTTTTTATCAAAAGGGAATTCTTATTTTCAGAGGTGAAATTTAGTGATGCTTTATATGGAGTGATAAACTCAGATTTGTTATGAAATACATTAATAGACAAGGCGACAGATTCATGAACACTAAGTGTACGTTGTATTCAAGAACATACCTACCACATTTTTGTGCTCTCTATTCACTCAAAAACATTATATGGGGGGGTGTGGCCAAGATGGGCTCTGAGTAGCAGCAGATTTCAACAGCTCCACTAAAGAAATAATACTCTGACAGGAATTCTGCCTTCAAACTAAAAACTGAAAATACCTTTATATACGATTTGAAAGAACTTAACTTCATTTACAATAATATCTAGTTAAAAACAAAAAAAGGCAGATTTTCTTGTCAAATTATTCCTGGATAATTTCTCCTCATCTGAAAGAATTCATCATGAACTTCACTAATTCCAGCAACCAAGATTCCAGCCTCAAAAGAGAGATTCAGACTTTGATAACAAATATACAGGATCTTAACTACAAAAATTGATAAGCTGGATATGAAAATAGATAATTTCAAGGAAAAAACTACCAAACAAATGGATTTACTTCACCAAGACTTATTACAACAAAAATCACAGATAACAGGTATTGAAGAAGCTTTGACCATTATGGATGGGAAAATTATTGAAAATGAAAACAATGTGGAATTCTTACTTAAACAAAATACATCTCTACAAAATAAGTTAGATGATCTAGAAAACAGATCCAGATGCAACAAACTAAGAATATTTGGATTACCAGAAGGCACAGAAGAGAACAATATGACTAACTTTCTCAATACTTGGTTACCTAAGACTATTGATCTTACTGAAGTTATGTCCTTTGGTATTGAGAGGGCACATCATTCCCTTGCCACAGTGAATGCTGCTAACAAAAAGCAACCTAGATCTATCATTGTCAAATTCCTCTCATCCTCAGACACGGAATTAGTGTTAAAAACTGCCTGGTCCAAGTCACCAATTAAATTAAATGAAGCTATGATACGTTTTGACAATGATTATTCATCAGCGGTTATAGCAAAAAGAAAAATATTCTTACCTTTGATAAAAGAATTGAAGAAAGCACAGGTGAAAACACACCTTTTGTTCCTTGCAAAGCTGAAGATATTCTCATTGGAAGGTCCCAAAATGTTTGAAGACTTAGAATCAGCTCTGAACTATGTAAAAGTCCATAAGATCTTGGAAAAATAGAAGAGATGGAATAGGCTAATTCCACGCTTAAGAGAATGGCTTCTAATCCCCCTTGGAAGACGTCGGAGAAACAAAAAAGACTAAGAAACAAGTGACTTAAATATCTATGTTTGCAGTTTGTTATGTTTCTGCAAACACTGTCACTGTGTTAATTATATGTTGATTTTTTCACTTACAAGGTTAGCCTGCTTTTTCCTTTTTTTTCATGCCATTCACACATGACCTTAAGTACACACATAATTTCATAATTTCATTTTTACTTATACTGAGGTAAAAGTGTATACTAATGGTAAATATATAGTTATGGGTATTGTTTTAAAGATATCTTAAGAGTGGAGGGTAAACAAATGGTGCCATTGTGACAGTAAAATAAGTACTTCCCATAAATAAACATTCTAGATTCCCTTTATAATTTCCAATTTTTTTTAACTATTTACAGTCATATCAATTAAACCTACATAGTTAGTAGTAAATAAGAGCTCACCACACATACAATTATCATTCTTTGTAATTCATACTGAACACTGTTTTTTTTTTTTTTTTAGTTTATACCCAAAAAATTAATTTAAAACTTGTACATATTGTAAAGTCATATGAGGATAATATGATATGACAATCTCTTGACATTTTTATATGATTCATAAGTGAACTCCTTTACAGTTTTAAATACACTTTTAAATACACTTTTTTCTCTCGTGAATATAAAATGGATTAATAAGGCTATGTGATTTATTTAAAATACTTTCTGCTACATTTGGAGTTCTGTGGTGCTGTTTTTATTAAAGAACAGTTCAAACTAGCTGTGCTTGTGTGAGCAGGCTATGGGAAGCATGCAAATGTTACTCATATGATCTTTCCCTATACATTTTAAATACAGTTACATACTTGTTATTTTTGGCATTTTTTTTTCATTCAAAATGATGAAAAAACATCTTCCAGAGACTTTGTGAAGCTCGAGCTTGATGTCCACGAGATTATTTCTTCATGAACTACCTTATTTTCACTAAAAACTTCTCTGCATTCTCGAATGAACTCCACAACATCGTGACCTGCTCAACCAGGAAGTCAGTACATGTAATTTCATTAAAAAAGCATCAGAAATGCTGGGAAAGGTTGTATTTACTTTAAAAATGTATTTTAAACTTGCTGACTACACCATTTGGACTCAGTATGATTCTCAAGAAAGAAATCTTCAATTATCTTATTTTTATTTATGTTTATGGTAAACTGAAGGGGAAGGAAAAAGGGAAAAGTAAGTGTGCATTTTTTTTTCTTTTAAATTAATGTATCCCATGGTATTTATATTGTTGTGCCTTACTTAACAGGATAAACTAATCATATTAGAAATTACAATTAATTTTCCATTCAGAGGCTGATAGCTAGATAGAAAATAATATAGGTTAAAATAAGCTCACTTAATGCATGATGGCATTTTCTATCACCAGTGCTTAAGGTGTCACCTGACCTTTCACTCTAATGATACTCATATTGATTTGTTTTAAATATTATACCAGCATATAGCATATGTGTTAAATGGCTAGTAGTAACTTCAATTGACAGGCTTCTATATCAGAATGCTGCTTTCATAGATTTCAGACCAGTTTTAAGGTACATATAATCACATATGAAGTTATTATTTAATCTGTTTAATTTTTATATACAAAGAAGATATGTTCTGTTGCTGTTGTTTAAAGGTCATTTCTGAAAGACGAAATAGTTTAAGCAATACTTGATGAGTTACACTGATTATAACTATGCCTTACCTGTGTTAATGAATATGCAATCATATACAGAGATAATATTTTAGTGAAGGTTATGTTTAGTTGCTACAGTTAGAGGTTTATTCCGAATGACATTTTGTTACAAGTAATATCAGATGAGTTACACTGATCGGATTTGTTTGACTTGTTTTAATGAATATGTAAATATATAGAGAGTTATTATTTTACCTATCTCACATTCATATACAGTGGACACTGTTTTTGCTGCTGCTGGGTCGGGGTTTGATCTGAGTGACTGATGTCACTGGGACAAGGAGTTTATAACTCCAGGCGGGTAGCTACCCCCATTTTTTTTATCACATTTACACTACATTCAATTTTCTTAAGTTCTTCTTGACATCCATCTTAATTCAATGCATATAATTATAAGTTGCAAGAATTGCATAACACATACAGTATATGATATGGTAACAGACAAAGACTATAATTTGCATAACAAATATTTTGGAGAGGATTATATAAAACATAATCAAGATAACACTCAAATCACAAAAATTTCTTACTCATTTATAGAGATATTATGACTTCACTAAAAGGTTTATTAATCAACATAAATGGTCTGAATAACACTATTAAAAGAGGAAGTTTTCTTAAATATACACAAACCAAACATACTTCTACAAGAAACATATCTTTTAAAAGAAAATATCAACTTTTTAAATTTTAATAAATATATAGTCATTGCCAGTTCTGAACATTCTAAAAAGAAAAGAGGAGTAGCAACTCTCTAGAATAAAACTCTCCCTTTACCTAGAATTATTAAATCTTATCAAGATAATAAAGGGATGTTGTGCTTGATGACAATTAAAATAAATACAAAAATGTTCACTTTAGTAAACAATTATTGGTTACCAGGTATTGGAACCATCACTATTAAACAACAACTGAACCAAATTGTATCTCAATCTGAGGGTAATATTATTATGGCAGGAGGGTTTTAACTGTGTTTTAAATGAAAAGGACTGTAGCACTTCAGAAAAAAGGAAAATATCCTCACAAGCTAAACAACTAATACAATTCATGGATACATATCATCTGAAATATATTCATGACTACACAGACCTGAGTTCACCTCTATTTACATTCTATTCTAACCGACTCAAATCATACTCTAGAATAGATAGGGTAATCATATCCACACAAATAATAAATGATTTAAAAAACACCAAGATTGTGTCTTGCCTTATTTCAGATCATAATACAATTATATTTGAGCTTTATTTAAATGACACCCCAATGACTCATATAAGAAGAATACCTGCATATATAACTCAATTAAAAGAATTTCAAATATTTTTTGAAGAAGAAACATAACATTTTACAAAAAAAAACAAACATCCAACTCTCATGACATTTATGTATGGGATGCATTAAAAGCTTACTTATACGGACAAATAAATAAATGGTATTATAACAAAAGGAAGTCCTGGAATGAAGACTTAAAAAAATACAAGACACATTAGATAGATTACATCTTAAAATTAATGACATCAGCATCTAAGAATATTGGAGATGAAATAAATAAAACTAAGGAAGAATATAGTGCAATCTTATATCATAAGACTATGATTTCCTTAGAGAAATTTAAATTCCTAGCCTATTAAATAAACCTAAAACATTTAACTAATCTTGCAAAAAAACAAAAAGAATCAACAAATATAATCATATTAAAAAAATATATTTGTCTAGAAAAAAGAAAATGGTTTATAATATACATGACATAATTGATGAGTTTAAACATTTTCACATGATAAATCAAACATCTCAGATCATTCAACCATTAGATAAGATAAAACAATACATTAAAAAAAATCTGTATGTCCCACTCAACAAACAACAGTCAGAAATCATAGATAAACAAATATCTTTACCGAACATACAAACTCAAATTAACAAACTTAAACAGAACAAAGCACCAGACAATGATGGCCTCATACCTGAATTGTATAAAATCATGCCTAAAACAGCTATTTCTTTACTACATAATGTATTCCATAAAGCCCAGAATGACATTATTTTGCCCCCATCCTGGAAATATACTTTTATTTCACCCATTCTTAAATCTAGTAAGGACCCTAAATTATGTATGTCATATAGGCCCATAACTCTTTTAAATATTGATTACAAAATGTTTATGAATATTTATGCTGATAGACTGAAAAAAGTCTTACCCCAGTTAATTAATGAAGACCAAACAGGTTTTGTAACTAATAGAAGTACATATGATAACATCAAACAGTCTCTTATTCTAATTGATTATTCACACAGAAAGAAAAAAAATTGTCTCTGGTTAGTCTTGATATTAACTCAGCATTCAATTCAATACATTGGGATTATCTATTCACATTATTACAATGTTTAAACTTTTCAGATAATTTTATTAATTTACTATTACATCTTTATAAAGGCACTCTGGCTTATATCAAAATTGGATCATGCACATCAACTCAAATACCCATCACTAAAGGAACAAAACAAGGCTGTCCCTTATCTCCCTTATTGTTTACTCTCATAATGGAACCATGGGCTAATGATATACGAGGAAATAAAAACATAGAAGGTTTGGAAATTAGTTATGAAATAACTTCTAAAATTCAGTTATTTGCTGATGATGTGCTCATCACTACTAAAGGAGATAATTCCTCCATAACAGCCTTATTTGAAGCTGTTAACACATTTCAATTTATATCTGTACTGACATTCAATGATAATAAAACTAAGATCCTACCTATCTATTTAAACAATAAGAGAAACATTAACACCTACCTATTTAAACCATAATAAGAGAAACATTAACACCTACCTATTTAAACAATAAGAGAAACATTAACACCTATCTATTTAAACAATAATAAGAGAAACATTAACACCTACCTATTTAAACCATAATAAGAGAAACATTAACACCTACCTATTTAAACAATAAGAGAAACATTAACACCTATCTATTTAAACAATAATAAGAGAAACATTAACACCTACCTATTTAAACAATAAGAGAAACATTAACACCTATCTATTTAAACAATAATAAGAGAAACATTAACACTTATCTATTTAAACAATAATAAGAGAAACATTAACACCTACCTATTTAAACAATAATAAGAGAAACATGAACACCTATCTATTTAAACAATAATAAGAGAAACATTAACACCTATCTATTTAAACAATAATAAGAGAAACATTAACACCTATCTATTTAAACAATAATAAGAGAAACATTAACACCTATCTATTTAAACAATAATAAGAGAAACATTAACACCTACCTATTTAAACAATAAGAGAAACATTAACACCTATCTATTTAAACAATAATAAGAGAAACATTAACACCTACCTATTTAAACAATAAGAGAAACATTAACACCTATCTATTTAAACAATAATAAGAGAAACATTAACACTTATCTATTTAAACAATAATAAGAGAAACATTAACACCTACCTATTTAAACAATAATAAGAGAAACATGAACACCTATCTATTTAAACAATAATAAGAGAAACATTAACACCTATCTATTTAAACAATAATAAGAGAAACATTAACACCTATCTATTTAAACAATAATAAGAGAAACATTAACACCTATCTATTTAAACAATAATAAGAGAAACATTAACACCTATCTATTTAAACAATAATAAGAGAAACATTAACACCTATCTATTTAAACAATAGTAAGAGAAACATTAACACCTATCTATTTAAACAATAATAAGAGAAACATTAACACCTATCTATTTAAACAATAATAAGAGAAACATTAACACCTAACTATTTAAACAATAATAAGAGAAACATTAACACCTATCTATTTAAACAATAATAAGAGAAACATTAACACCTATCTATTTAAACAATAATAAGAGAAACATTAACACCTATCTATTTAAACAATAATAAGAGAAACATTAACAAAGACACTAACAAATACATCATAGATCAAATTACATATTTAGGCATCATTCTGGCTAAAGATATTACATTAATCACAAAACTAAATTATAATAGATGTTATGGAAATATTCAAACTTTATTAACAAAATGGAATACAATAATATTTACAACTGAGGAAAGGTTAGCTATCATTAAAATGATAATCCTTCCTAAAATTATCTATATTATACAATCTGTTTTAATACTTCCCAGTAAAGTTTTCATTAACAAGATCAATTCTCTGTTAGTTTTTTTGGTTTCCCAGGAAACCTAGAATAGCACTTAAACATCACCTTCATAGTTGGAACAAAGGGGGGCATAGCCTTTCCTGATTTGAGCCTTTATTCTAATGCAGCTATTATTAGGTCCATAGCACAACTTTTAGATACATCATATCAGGCCAAATGGAAAATATTCTGGGAATCCTCAGCTATGCTATTAATATCAAAACCACAGCCATACAAATTAGAATTAATAAATATCCCAATATTATGGATACTTAAAGATTACTTGATGTTACACAGCATACCCAAACATTCATTTAGCTACTTACACAACACACTAATACCTTTTAGAAACTTTATATTTAAACACACTAAGTACAAGGAACTTATTTTTACAATTTTCCCAATAGCCTTTACTCAAGAATCCTTACAATCCTCAGATATAGATAAAATTACCTTGCTTAAACAAAAAGGACTTTTGTATTGGTTTCAACTTATTACAGATGATAGGGTGAAGGATGTAGATCAGATAATAAGTGAATATCAGTTAGACAACTCCCTATGGTTTAACATACAATCCCTCAGACTATTCTTACAAAATAAGATGAACCCAATCACTTCTGCTAATAAACAGGTCACTAGTATACTGCTAGATTTCTTTAATTCAGTTATTCAACATAAACAAACTTATTCAGACAACATGGCATTTATATACAGACTTATCAGAGAAGAAACATATTGTCGTCCTGCTAATTTCTGGAACCATTTTTATACAGTTAATAACACACTTCCACGGGATCTAGATAAAATAAATATATTAAAATCTGCAGGGAAAACAACACTTTCACTTAAATGGAAAATATATTCCTGGAGATTTTTATATAGATCCTTCTACACTCCTCAACTAATGAACAAAATTAATGGTAAACTAAATATTTGCAACAGATGTAAGTCGAACACAAACATTGACTGGAACCATATGTTTTATGACTGCCCTGCTTTAAGTGTATTTTGGGAAAACATTAAAGAACTCCTACAAGCAATATTCAGATAATTTTATTTTGACCAAATCATTAGTACTCTTCAATACACCCATACCCGGTTGTGTAAAAAAAAGTTAAACATTCCTTACTTTGGGCAATAATGGCAATAGCCAGGAAAACTATAACAAGAAACTGGATATCTGAATTCCCTCCTTCCTATAATGATTTTAAGAAAATTCTAATGGAAGTTTGTCAATTGCAGATTGCAGCTATGATATCTAGAACATCTAGAAAAACTTATAACTATCATATATGGATTAATCTACAAAATTTGTTGAAAAGAGATTGACAATGATATCATATAAATCAAATTTCAACCTCTCTATGTGTTATATATATGGAATAATCCAATAATAGGCAACTTAATGATATTCAATGGATGTCTTTGTATATAGTTTTAGTAATTTCACTTTATTTGTTAAACATTGTTATGTGAATGCTTATGTGAACACTTTTTGAATTGTAAATATCTTTATGTTAAGAGAACATGTAATTGTTTATATTTATTTCTTTAAAACCAATAAAATTGTTTTAAAAAAAGAAAGATTATATGAAGTGTACACACAGTGTGCACTTTGTGGTAACCTTTATGAATTCCCCTTGATATTTAAGGCTGCAAGAGGATTAGTAGGAAAACTGAAATTAGGAGGAAGAAGATGGGAGTTGTGCTTGTGCTGTCTGTTCACTCAAAATGGTATATATTTAGTGCACACTCAGTGTGGGTGTTCATGAATCTGGCCCAAGATGCCGTTAAAAGAATTCTGTGGAGACACTGGGGAATTTTGTGCTACAAGGCAAGTATCATTGCAGCTGTGGGCATCATCCCCAATGTTTCATTTTAAAATGGTCCAACTCATGCAGTGATTGGTTCATAGCCATAATATTATGAGACTTAGAACACTAGATGTTGATGTGTTGGTAATTTTGAATATGGAAGTATGCAGTGTGCAGAAATATGATACATTCTGAATGTTGTAGTATTGCCAACATTAACAGCACCTTTGAAGCAAATCAGTTTATTAACACTAAGACAGTACAGTTGTGTAAGTAAACTTACCATGACAGCAGATGTTGGATTGATTACAAGTGTGGCAGCCTTGGGTATATGGGTTATACCCTGCCATGAATATAACAGCCAGATAGCTTCCAAAGTTTCAGGGCACCTTCCAAGCCACTGAACTGTTAGTCAGCTCAAGCTGACTAAAAGACATGTTTGGGCTCTAAGCACTTCAGAGCTTTCATGCCAACAAAGAGAAGGAGGTGGAGCTCTGACAGAACATTGCTAGGAGCAACAAAAATAAATGTACACACCCTGTCATAATAAACACACATCAAAAAACAAGGTGGTGCAAGGATGGAGCAGATACTGCAGCGGTGTTTATTCAAACATCTTCTGCTATGGTAGGTTTACTTGCACAGCTGCACTCTGTGCTTCATATTGATCACTGCTTCAGTAACCTAAGCTGTATGGGTATATTAACATAGCTTAGACCACTTGGAGGTCGTAGGAGAGAGGTCCTGGAGCCCTTGGAAAATAGTCCTAGCTAAGCCTGACCTAGACATGGAGAAGGAAAATAGCTTGCAATAGTTTGTGAATGTATATACAGAGGACCAAGTTGCTGCTTCTAGAATCCTTCTAGAGTCCAAACCTTTCCTAAAAAAACACAGATGAAGCCAAAATGTGCCTTGACTCCTCCTAAAATTGTTTTGTTGTGCTGAATGAGACAACTATTTGGGAATACTCTGTTTTGACAGTGGTTGTCCATTCTTACCTTCACAAGAAATGAGCAACTGATCTGAAGTTCTGAAAGATTTTGTGTGGACAAGCAAGGCATGAAATACCCTTTCTCCCTCATTCTAGATTTCAGAATAGATCACAGTGAGATGGGTGATTTGACTTAAAGTAAACCTGGATATCACCTAAGGCATAAAACAAGATACGTTCTTAAAGAAACTCTGTCTTCATTATTAATGAGATAAGTTTGACCCACCATAAGAGGTTCAACTCAGATACTCTTCTTGAAGAGGTCAGATTAACCAGTAAAATTGTTTTACATGTTAAGAGCCTCATGTCAGACAGGTGAGCTGGTTCAAATGGAGCAAGTGTTAGCATCTCTAATACAAAATTAAGATCTCAAGGAGGAGTCACCAGTTTTCTTGGAGGTCTGTTATGCAATGTACTTTTCAAAAATATTTTGACTATGGGAATGGCTTGAAAGAGGGGGAATCCATGGGCTGACACTGGCCACTGGCACTCTTCAAGAGAAATCTTGAGGAGTGGATGGGAAATAGAAAGTTCACCCTGGGGATCACTCCAGTTGCTCTACTTGATAGAGGCACTGGGAACTAATATCAGGTGGCATGATGATAGGGCACGTCTATGGGCTAGGCTTGTAAAGGCTCCAGGGCCATTAGCCTAGTACACACCTATAAACTTTTAGAATAGTAAGACAGGCCATAGGTTAGTAATTCACAGAAATATTTAAAAACCAGAGAAACAGTAGCACTGAAGGAGTGCTGGACATGTTATTGGCACAAGCTAGAAAACCTCTACCATTTGGAACTATATTATTTTCTTGTAGCAGACTTTCTTGCCTCCATTAGCCATCTGCTGCATGTTCTCATAAACAGGTGACTAAAAGGTATTAAGAATCTATCATGCCGGCAATCAGTCAAAGTTATTTGGGGTCATAATGTATCAAACATACCTGCTCTTGTGTGAGTAGATTGAGTCTGTGAGGAATCTGGTGGTAATTGCCGCTGGTCAGTTCTAAAAGATGAAAAAAACACTGTTGCTGGGTCATAAGGGGGTCACAACAATTAGCTTGGGTATTCCTTCTGAATCTACAGAAGTACCCTCAAGTCTCAGTGAAAAGCATGGAAAAGCATACAGGAACATACCTGTCAAAGGAAAAGAAAAGTAATCTGTTTTCCATACCTTCTTGCATGGAGTCTTGGAACAGAATTTTGTCAGTAGATTGTTCAGACAGTAGGCAAAAAAGTCCACTTGAGGCACTCCTTACAGATGGATCAATTCTTGGAAGACTCCATAATCTAGTTCCCATTTGTGGGGGTCTAAGTTTGTCCTCCTCAGCTTGGGTGCACATAATTTTGCTCTGACAGAATGTAGAATGCCTGTAGAGTTGAGAGTGTGCTGTAAAGCTATATCCTATGATATCATGGCATAGGTTCATAGGTTCATAGTTGTGTACTAGGCTAATGGCCCTGGTACCTTTACAAGCCTAGTCCATAAGATTACTCTGGCATCATGCCACCTGACCTTAGTTCCCAGTGCCTCTGTCGAGTAAAGCCAGTGGAATGATCCCTAGGGTGAATTTTCTATTTCCCATCCACTCATCAAGATTTCTCTTGAAGAGGGCCAGTGAGGTGCTCTGCTTGACATGTATGGGAAGTCTATTCCAGAGCACGGGCAGTCTCTGGGTTATGAACACCTGATGTTCATAAGTGCCATTTGCATATATCCCATGTGCCTCTGATACAAGAGGATTAGGAGGTCACTCAGTGGAAGTTCTATGATTCCTAAGTGAGGAATGGTATCAAAGGCCTTGGCCAGATCAAGGTAGGCTGTATGAGCTACCTTGCCTTCATCCACAGCTCTGGTGACTGACTCAAAGAAGTTGACCAATTTGAGCAGGCATGATGTACCCTTCATAAAACCAACCTGTGTGGGATCCAGAGTTTGGAGATTCCCTATATCCTTGTTTATTAGGTCGATGATGATGCATTCCATAGCTTTGCATATCAAACTCATCAGGCTAATGGGGTGATAGTTCCCAGGGTCTGTAGTTGCTCCTCCTTTGTGGAGAGGGATGACTGTAGCAGTGCGCCATTTGGTAGTGACAAAGCCTGAGGTGAGGCTGTGATTGAACAGGGCACACAGGTGAGGTGCCAGTTCATTCTGTAGAACACAGCCAGGGATATTGTCAGGTCCGATAGAAGCTGTATTCTTGGTCTTGGATAGTGCTGTTTTAACCTGTGCAGCAGTAATACTGGGTGCTTGGCAATCTAGTGGTATTGTGACTGCTCTTTTTTGGGGGGGAGGTAAAGTTGGCACTGAATCTGTCGGCCAGTATTTTGGCAATATCTGTTGGCTCGGTATAGGAGGTACCATTGTGCAGTAGCTCAGAACAAATCTGGGTATTTAGATTCTTTACATAACTATAGAAGACTTTGTGGTTTTCTTTACTATCTGCTGCAGCTCTGTTTTCATAGCTAGCTTTAGAGGATTTGATGAGAGATCTCAACTTTTTGTTTAGGCAGATAAAGGAGTGTTTTCCAGTCTTGGGAATTCACCTTATTACACATCAGTTTCCTCCTTCTGTTGTAGAGTTTTTTATGGCAGGGGACCACCAGATCAATGTATTTGTGTACATCTTCATACGATGCATTGCTGTATGATTTGCTGGTCATGCAACTGATCTCCGTTTGCATGGGTGCCATAAAATTAGCCACCTCTGTTTTTTAGAAGACCAAAGTTAGCTTTGGAGAAGTTTTTCATGGTGGTTAACTTTGTGGGGAGGGATTGAGGGATGTGGATTTCCAATGTGATTCGGTTATGGTCGGATCTAACCAGGGAGGAGTTTACTATTGGTGTAGAGCAATGGTCACTCAGGTTAGTAATGACCAAGAGAAGGATTTTGCTACCTCTAGTGGGGATAATAATTAGCTGGTCCAGGACATTGGAGTTAATGAATTCCAGGAAACATTGGGCAAGTGTATTGGTACATGAGTAGTTTTCCCATTTAATGGAGGGGTAGTTGAAGTCGCCCAGTATGAGAGTGTTAGGTTGAACTCTAATATTCTCCAGGGTGCTTAGGAATGTGGAGTGTGAGACTTGGGACATGGTTGTGGACCTTTAGCAGGCTATGACCTGAATTGCTGTCTTACCCAATGTTAGCTGCACCTGAAGTATCTCAGATGAGTTATGTTGGACTACTAGTCTGGAGGTGTGAGCATCCTTTATGAATATGGAAACACCACCACCTTTGGAGCTTTTGTCCAAGTTCTGGGGCCGGAAAGTGTGGAATGAATTATAGCCTGGTAGTGCAGGGGTGCTTTCTGCTATCTTGAACCGGGTCTCTGTTACAGCACAAATGTCGATGTTCTGCATTTTAAGGAGTGCTTCAAGCAAGTGCATTTTGAAAGTTAGACTTCTAGCATTGAGCATCATGACCCTCAGATTGCTATTGTTTGTAGCTGTTACAGTGGTACTTTTGTCTTTGGAACACCATCTTAAAAAAGTACTATAGGGGTGGCAAGATCCTTGGCCAGTATCCAGAACCCCAGGGGTGACAGATGCAGGCTATATCTGGCAAAGCATCAAGGTCTATCAGTCATGTCTTCACAGGCAGACAGACACTGGATCCCCTTAAAATGACACCAGAAACTTAGCCAATTGCTAAAATCAATCATTTTCTGCTTGTACTGTATCTGCAAGGGCATAAAACCAGGATCCCCCTTTGTTGTTTATGTACCACATCTCTATGATATTGACCATAACAACTTGAAGTGATCCTGGGGATCAAAGGCGATTCAGAGATCTAAGTGCCTTGATATGAGTAAACATCTATTTTATATTTATGTGCCTGTGTCCATCTTTGTTCTCCCAGATACCTTGACCTTTTATCCCCTTTGATACTGCTCCCCAAGCAAAGGCCAAGATGTCTGTGGTAATTAACTGCTCTGAAGTAGGAAGGGGAGAAGGAGACACCTGGATTCATGGATATTTGATGTTTCCATCAGTGGGGGTGATTACTGGGACCAAAGAGGCTTCTGATACCATTGTATCTTTCCAAAGTAGAATCTTGCCAGAGGTATCATGAAAATGATATATGTCAGAGACATACTTTAAAGTTAACTTTTTTCCTTCAAAAGATACTATCCCTCTTCCATAAAACTCTAGTAGAAATTCAGTCATAAGCTTTAATACCACCCTCTTGGAGATATTCCTTAATCACACCAATTCTAAAGGAAAACAAATCCCCAAACCTCTGAACCTCATATAGACCTATATCATTAGTAAATAATGACTATAATTTATTTATGACAATATTAACTAACAGAATGAAAATACCACTATCCAAAACAATAAATAATTATCAAACTGGATTTATATATCATAGACATACACATGACAATATTAAAAGGATAATTTCTCTTATAGATTATGTTAATAAAGAAAATAAAGAAACACTCATAATTGGCTTAGATATACAGAAAGCCTTTGATTCCCTAAATTGGGACTATTTATTCAAAATCCTAATGCTGTTTGAATTTCCTGCATCCTTTGTTAATCTCCTAAAGAATATATATATACAAATAATTTAGTGTATGTCAAATTAGGTCCTTTTACCTCTGAATCTATACATATAACAAAAGGCACTAAACAAGGATGTCCCATGTCACTGATTCTATTTGCTCTGGCTATTGAAATATTGGCAGATTCAATCTGTAGCAATATAAAAATCAAAGGAATAGATGTTTAAGAACAATACAATTCTAAAGAAATGCTATTTGCTGATGACATATTACTAACATTATCTACTACAAAAGAGACATTAGAAGGATTAGATATATTAATTGACAAATTTCACATTACTTCAGGACTCCATTTCAATAAATCAAACGCAAAGTTTTTAGTTTTAAATAAAAAAAAAAGAACTGCAGACTAATGGGGATCACATCATAGGGAAACAAGAACATACCTTAAAATATCTAGGAATTGAGTTATGCAAGGATAATAAGGAATTAGTCACAAAAAACTACAATATCATCAACACAATTAAAATCCTCTGTGGAAAAATGGAACAAAATAATGTTAACATTTGAAGATAGACTACAGTTAATAAAAATGTTTTTACTGCCCAAGAACCTATATATAGCCTTGGCAATACAACTGTTACCAGAAAAGAATATACTTAAAGAAATAAGATCATGCCTAATAAAATGTTTATGGTTCCCAAAAGAAAAAGAATCACTTTAATACATCATATCAGACCATGGAAACAGGGAGGATTAAACTTTCCTGATGTAGAAACATATATAAAAGCATCAATATCTAAATCAATCTCAGATTGGATAAGTCCAAATTACTCTGCAAATTGGAAAAAAAAATACTAACTGTAATATCAATAAATGAATTTGATTTACAAAAAAAATTTCAAATAACAGATAAAAACAATTTGCCATGGCACATATGTATTAGTATGCAATATAACATAACTAAACCCAATAAAACTTGTATGATTAATTATTAAATTGACTCATTTCATAAAATTATTAATGCAAATATAGATTTAAAAATCTGGTTTGATCTTTTAACACCATTTATAGTCACAAAGAACTTTCCACATAAAATATATAGAGAAATTATTAATTCCTGGGAACAGAAAGGATTTGTTGGCTCCAATATATCAAAAAACTAAAAGTTTTAGATATGCAAGTAATAAAAACAACATACAAAATTCCACAAAAGGACTGGCTAACTTTACAGAGTATTATGTCATATTCACAAGATTTAAGTAGAATAATTAACAATTCTTCATTTAAAGAAATATCTATATTTACGAAATACATATATGAAATCATATATAATGACTTTGACATGGGAAACAGTATTTCAAAATTTTACAAAATATCGATAAACTATAAAACAACACCCAAAACTTCATATTGGAAATATATAACAAAAGGACACTCAATACAATTAACTGAAGATATTAAAGCAAATATCTTATTATGAATAAAGTATGCATCCTTTACACAATACTGGAAAGTTTTTAATTGGAAATGCTTGCACAGAGCATTCTTAACCCCAGACAGAATCAGTAAAATTAGTTCTTCCATAAAAGGAATATGTTGGAGATGTGAGCAAGTACACAATGCAGATTGGAACCACATTTTCTTTGACTGCGTTAAAATTAAGCCATTTTGGTATGGTATTAATAACTTTCTACAACTGCGGTGGTGGTGCTGCAGTAGCGTTGTCGCCTCACAGTATGACGTTGTCCTGTTCGATTCTTAGCAAAAGCGTCTTATATGTGGAGACATGCGTGAATGGGCGTACCTTCATTGAAGGTTGTACGTCAGGGCTGGCAACTCGGTATGTAAAAATCTACTGCTAATCATTAGCGGACCGGAGTTCCGCTGTGGCGACCCCTAACTGGAAAAAGCCGAAAGATACAACATTAATAACTTTCTACAAACTTTATTTAATGAATCATTTTATTTAACTAAAGCTCTTGTATTATTAAATGTGACCGAAGATCCTCATTTGAATAGGTCAAACATGTATCTAGTATGGACTATACTTGCAATTTCAAGGAAGTGTATAACAAGAAGATGGAATACAAACACAATACCAACTTTGGAAGACTTCTACAGCCTACTGAAGACCACAGCATTATTGGAAATTAAAATTAAAGAACTAAGAATTTATCCAAAGCCATTTATCAATGACCCTTGGGGAAAAGTCTTATCGTTGATTGACACTATACAATAATTGATCAGACACTCTGATAATGGATTGGACATACTTATAAAATAACTGCATACATTAAGATTTGTTGTAGTGTCAGGCTAATGTAAACAGTGTACATAGTTATTTAAGATGTTATGTATAAATACTATGGAATTCATTCAAATATATTTGAAAACTAAAACAATGTTTTGAGAAAAACCTATCTTTTTAATCAGCTCAGCTCAAGCTGACTAACGGTTTGGGCATGTGAAGGTGCTCTGAAGGTTTTAAAGCTGGCCACCTGTTATATCCTATGCAGGATATAACCCATATAGCTTAGGCTACTGCAGTAGTGATCAATATGAAGAAAGTACAGTTGTGTACACTTACCATAAATGTAGATGTTTCAGTGCATTCACTGTTGCAGTCATCACACTTGCATTATCTGCCTGCAGGTAGCCCTCAGTCGGCCCGAATACCAGAGTCTTGGGATTTCTGCATTGGATGCTGCTGCCTCTTCCATGACGTCAGGTTGTCAGAGGTATAAAACATGCAGCCAATGCCATTACATCAGTTTGTCTTGCCCTAGATGTCAGGAGCCCCCAAAATAGGAAGCTATTACATGGTGTGGAACACCACCATTAAAAAGTAAATACCCCTGCCATAAAAGATGGCCATAAAGAGGATAGGAAAAAAGGATAGAGAAAGCCGGGGGGGGGCTGGAGGGAGGGAAACCAGGACTGCAACAGTGAATACACTCGAACATCTACATTTATGGTAAGTTCACACAACTGTACTATGTTCTTCATGTTTCACTGTTGCAGTCATCATACTTGGGTTGATTCCCAAAGCTGAGGAAGGGCGGAGGCAGTCAAGAAGTGTTAGGGCTGGCTAGCAGGCCTTGTAAGACTGCTGTAGCAAATCCAGCTCTGGATTTAGAAAAGATAGGTAAGTGGTAATGCTTGGTGAAGGTGTGTACAGAACTCCAGGTTGAAGCTTCCAGGATGTCCCTGGTGGGGACCCCCCTGAGAAATGCTGTAGAGGTTGACGTAGCTTGAGTGGAATGAGTTCTGATCCCCAGAGGGGTAGGTTTTCCATGGTGCTTGTAGCAGAAATGGATGCAGTGTGCTATCCATTTGGAAATGGTTTGCTTCACAATGGCCTTGCCCTCTGCCCCTGTAGCAAAGCTGACTAATAGCTGGTCAGATTTTCTGAAAGACTTAGCCCTGTCAAGGTAGAACCTGAGCTGTCTGTGCACATCCAAAGAGTGCAGGATCCTTTCCACTCTATTCGCAGGATTAGGGAAAAAGGTTGGTAAATGGATGGATTGGTTTAAAGCCACACTGGATACCACAATGGGCATAAAGGAAGGGTTAGTCCTGAGGGCAAACCCTGTCAGCATGGAAAATAATGAAGGGCTCCACTGCCATTAGTGCCTGTAACTCAGACACTCTTCTTGCTGAAGTAATAGCTAGAAGTAAGGCTGTTTTCCAAGAGAGGAATTTTAACTCTGCTGAAGCAGCAGATTCAAAAGGGTGAACTTTTCCAGTACAAAGTTAATGTCTCAGGCTGGGGTGGGAACTCATCTAGGGGGCCTTAAATTGTTAGCTCCTCTCAGGAACTGCTTGATGAGAGGGTGAGAAAAGAGAGGAGGCTCAGTATTATAATGAGCTGAGATGGCAGAGGCATGAATCTTAATGGATGAGAAGGATAGGCCTCTGTGGAGCAGCTCTGCTAGGTAATCAAGGATTTGAGGTAAGCTGGGCACAGCTGTGTCCTTTCCTTGAGACTGACTCCAAGAACAATATATTTTCCACTTTTCAGCATAGGATTTCCTAGTACTAGGCCTTCTGGCCTCAAAGATGACATCCAGCACCTGTTTGCTGAGGGATGCTGGTGGCATATTCATGGGATAAGCCAGGCTGCAAGGTTTAGGGTTTGCAGGTGTGAATGCAAAATCTGTCCCTCCTGCTGAGACAGCAGAGAATGTTTCTGATGTAGGTGCCAGGGTGGCACTGCTGTCAGACTGTGTAGGAATGGGTACCAGTGCTGGCGTGCCCAGTCTGGTGCAATAAGGATTGCCCTTGATCTGTCCTGTTTGATCTTGAGTAGTACTTTTGAGAGGAGGGACAGAGGAGGAAAGGCATAAATTGAGAGGTTTTCCCATGTAAAGGATAGGGCGTCCACCTACCAGGCTCTGCTGTGAGGGTTCCTGGTGCAAAATTTGTTCAATTGGTGGTTTTGGAGGGAGGCAAAAAGGTCCACCTCCAGAGTTCCCCACCTCTGGGTTAGACGTTTGAATGAGGTGGGTTGTAGTTTCCATTCGTGAGGGTCCAGTAGATTTCTGCTTAAGTTGTCTGCCAGTAAATTTTGCTTGCCTGGCAGGAATTGAGCTTGTAGGTGCACTTGGATGCTTCCACAGAGCCATGGCTAACCTGCAGAGTTGGTAAGAATGAGTCCCGCCCTGCTTGTTTATGTACCACATAACTGTGGTTTTGTCTGTCTTTATCAGGAGCTGTCCTGGAAGGATAAGGTATTTGAAGACTGTCAGAGCATTCTGTACAGCTAACATCTCTTTTTGATTGATATGCAGAGAAATTTGTTCTGGGCTCCATTTGCCTGCCATGTGAGCCCCCCATGCATAATCTGATGCATCTGTTGTCAGGGTTTGGGCAGCGAGGGGTTGAGTGAAAGGAAGTCCCTTGTTGTGGTTGCATGCTTTTGCCCACCAAAGGAACTCTGCCCTTAGACAAGGTATAATTGGAATCACTGTTTCCAGGTCCTGAGTGTGTTGACACCAGAGACTTTTTAAGTACCACTGAAGTTTCCTCATATGCAGTCTTGCATATGGAATTAGCAGAATGCATGAGACCATGAACCCTATGGCTTGCAGTATTTTCCTTGCAGGCAGCTGGGTTTTGTTGGCCATTAGTTTGAAATAGTTTGTCAGATGGACCTGCTTTTCTGGAGTGAGGAATGCCATCTGGGAAGTTGTGTTCAAGCTTGCTCCCAGGAATACAATTTGTTGGCTGGGCACCACTTGTGAGTTCTTTTCATTGATGGTGTATCCCAGTGAAGTTAGAAGTCTTTTTACAAATGTCAGGTGCTGAAGTAGCAATTCCTGACTGTCCGCCTGAATTAGGCAATCGTCCAAGTATGGGTAGATTTGAATATTTCTCTGCCTGCAGTATGCAATGGCTGGAGCCAGGCATTTTGTGAATACTCTGGGCACAGTAGATAAGCCAAAGAGAAGTGCAGAGGACTGATAGTGCCTAGACCCTACCCTGAAATGTAGATATTTCCTGCAAGACTCCCTTATGGGGATTTGCAGATAAACTTCTAGTGTGACTAACCAGGCATCCTTGGCTAGCATAGGAAGAAGCTGTTGCAGTGTAAGCATTTTGAATTTTGGGACCACCAGAAAGGTGTTGAGAATTGATAGAATCAGGATAGGGCGCCAAGAGCTCTCTTTTCTGGGAACCAGGAACAGTCTGGAGTAGAAACCCTGTCCCCTTTGTTCTACTGGAACAGGTTGAATAGCCCTGATATGGAGAAGGAAGGGAAAGTACTTGCTCTTGAGCCTCTACCCACTGATTTGGAGGAAGGTCTGGCAACCCACTTGGTGTTGGCAGTGAGTGGAAGTAGAATCTGTATCCCTGGGATACAATGTCTAGAATACATCGGTCCTGAGTAATGGACATCCAGTTTTTTGCATGAAGGGCAAGTTTTCCTCCTAGGGGCACAAGTACTTGGGCATGGCTGGGAAGGATAATTGGAAAGTCATTGTGAACTTTTTCCATAAGGCTTACCACTCACTGGTTTTGAGGTGGCAACACTCCATTGTTTAGATCTCTGCATATCCTGAGACTGTAGTCTTGGTGGTCTTTTTCCCCTGGGTTAGGACTGAGAAGGCCTGAGAGGGACTAGAAAGGACCAGTTTTTTGAAGGCCAATGCCTACTGAATCTAGGTGGCTGCACCTGTAAGAAATCTTTGACTGTTTGCATAGATTTAGCTTTTTCTTCCATCTTTTTAAGAACTTCTGCTTTTGTGCCAAACAAATGCTCCTGATTTAATGGAACATCTAGTGATTTTGCTTTGACATGGTCAGGCAAGACTTGTTCTTTTAGCCAAGCATGCCTTCTCAGTACAGTCCCAGTGACAGCAGCCCTGCAAGATGCTTGTAAGGCATCCAACCTACATTGCAAAGTATGTTTACTAACTTGGTTTGCAGAATGCTTCTTACCCAATCTATCTAAAGCTCTAGAATCCCTGTCTGAAGGGGTAGGATTTTTAGCTGTAGTAGCCTTAATGCCTTTAGGTCCCTGGGAAATGGTCTCTGGATTGGCAGTAGGATTCTTAAAGAGAAATTTATGAGACTCAAGTACTCTGTAGTACCTGTCAGGTTTTCTAGGAGCTGGTGGTAAGGTGTCAGAGTAAGACTGGACTCCAAGAAGACATTATCTACAATATCCAGGACAGGGGGTATGGCTAGAGGCCTGTGCTGAGGCAAATCTAAAAATTCCGAGTCTCTTTTTGGACTGAGGATAGTCCTGGCATTCCCAGTGGAAATGCTTTCTTAAGGTATGCAAGGTTTCACCAAAAGAGAAATCCTCTGGTGGGGAGGCAGAGGGAATGGATTCCTCTGCATCTAAATCCTCATAGGTAGATAAGGGTATGTCCTGGTAATCACAAGGGTCAGAGTCATCAGACTCCTGGTCTGTAGAATCAGAAGGAAATTCAATTCTTTTGTCTTTTGGCAGGGGAAGGCTGGCTTCCCCCAATTAGAATAATAAGGTCTTCAGCCATTCGATGCATTTGTTTTTGTGACATGGGAAGATGAACATGTACTTTGGATGCCAGTTTTCTAGGTGTAGTGCAAACTCTGGGCCTGAGAAACTTGATAGTTTTAGTAGGAAATTAAGTTGTCTGTTTAATATGAAAAACAGTAGGTCAGAACACACCCTCAGAAGCTGGTGTCTGCACAGTGGCTCCAGACCCATCCAAGGTAGAGACATCCGCAGGTTCCATAGTCGAAGAAGCATCTCGCGGCATACCGGACTCCGAATGGGTCTCAGCAGAGGCCTGCGAATCTGTAGAAGTGGGCATTAGGGGCTGCAAAGGCACCTCACTGAGTACCGGCAGACTGGCGACAAGCTTACTGGAAGCATCGTCAGCAGTTTTTGACCTATGCAGTCTGTCTCTGTCTTTGTCTTTGTGCTTTTTCAGAAGATCAGCAGTTGGATGGCTTACCAAAGCCATTTCAGAATATGGAGAGTGAGAGCAAAAGAATTTAGCTACAAAAATAGCCCAATGACGAATGGTTCGGGCATTAAACAAGGCGCAAAACTGACAGCTAGGGACGTCATGGTCTGGGCCTAAACAGGTGATGCAGTAAGAATGAAAATCTCTGTGAGGTATTTGCTTTCCATAGGCAAGACAATTGTTAATTTTTTCTGACATCGGTTAGAGCAAGAAAAAAGAATCCCCAATGGGGTACTTAGATTTAGAAGACTTCAGATCTGAAACTCGAAAAACGAAAATTTCAGGTAGCGGCCGACTGGCACTTGTGAACTGCTTCTGCTTTGGGCTCCTTCTCGGCAAGAAAGACTGATGTAATGGCATCGGCTGCATGTTTTATATCCCTGACAACCTGACATCATGGAAGAGGCGACAGCATCTGACGCAGAAAAAACAAGACTCTGGTATTCAGGCCAACTGAGGGCTACCTGCAGGCAGATAACCCAAATGAGATGACTGCAACAGTGAAACATGAAGAACATCATTAGCTTTGCATTACAGCTGACTCAGTGTGACTGTGTTGGATTGCGTGTACATAAAACAGATGCAAGGAATATGGAAAGGAAACATGTATAATTCATTATATAAACAGATTAATTATTTGTATGTTATGTGTAGTTTAAATTACTAGGTATAGAAATTGTTTCAGCATGAGAGGTAGTTACATCCTGAATATGCTGAGTAAATGTGAAAACTACTGGATTTTTACAGTCATGACAATGCTATAGCCGCATTTAAATGAAGTGCTAGAACTGAATTTATTTTTGAGTAGAATTAATTTTTAGGCAGCTTTACATTATGTTGTGTAAAAATGATTCCAGTCATACTGATGAAAACAAGTGTTGTTTTAGAGTGTGCCTCACATATATGCAGCATGTAATCTATTTCATATTTTTTGTAACTCAAGTAGCAGAATTATAAAATAGAAAATTGCTGCTTCGATGGCTTGCATCAGTCTGTATATGCACTGTGTTTATAACAATGGCATTAGTGAGGATGATTTGTTTTGACAAGATGGTAGTTGGTCTGTGCACTCTAACTCATTTTCTTTAATTTAAACTGCAGAAGCATAAGTTAATCTACATGCATGTAAAAGAAAACTGTAAAGCTGATTTAAAATTTGAAGTGTGCAATGCTACAGTACTAAGTTGAAGTACAGAGGGAGAGAGGAATAATGTTGGCACTCAATTTGTCAGCCAGTATGTTGGCAATATCTGTTGGCTCAGTATAGGAGGTACCATTTTGCAGAAACTCAGAGTAAACCTGGACATTGCCATGGAGATTCCTCGTATAACTATTGAAGTCTTTGTGGTTGTTTTTGTGTCTGCCGCAACTCTGTCTTCATAGCTGGCTTTAGAGATTTTGATGAGAGATCTCAAATCTTTGTTGAGGCTAATAAGGGAGTTTTTCCGGTCTTGGGACTTCACCTTTTTTTTGCAACAGTTTCTTCCTTCTGTTGTAGAGTTTATTAATGGCAGGGGACCACCAGATTGGCTTCCTTTTTTTGGAGGAGAGCACCTTGGTTCTGTTGGGTATGGCTAGCTCTATGCATTTATGTACGTGTTCGTACAGTGCATTGGTGTATGATTTGGCAGTCATGCATCTATTTTCCATGACATGGGTGCTGTGAAGTTAGCCATCTCTGTTTTTAAGAGCCCAAAGTCAGCTCTGAAGAAGTTTTTCATGGTGGGTACCTTTGCCGGGGGGGGGGGGTGAGATGTGGATTTCCATGGTGATTAGTTTGTGTTTGGATCTAACCAGGGAGGAACTGAATATTGGTGTAGAGCAACGGTTGCCTATGTTAGCAATAACCAGGTCAAGGACGTTGCTTCCTTTAGTGGGGGTAAGAATGAGCTGGTCCAGGGCACTGGAATGGATGAATTCCAGGAAGCATTGGACCAGTGTATTGGTGCATGAGCAGTTTTCCCAGTTGATGGAGGGATAGTTGAAGTCACCTAGTATGAGAGTGTTGTGTTGGACCCTAACAGTTTCCAGGGTGCTTAGGACTGTGGAGTGAGAGTCTTGGGGCATGGTTGTGGACCTATAGCAGGCTACGACCTGAATTGCCGTCTTACCCAATGTTAGTTGTACCTGAAGTATCTCAGATGCATTATGCTGAGCTACTAGTCTGGAGGTGTGCATATCCTTTATGAATATGGAGACACCACTGCCTTTGGAGCTTTGGTCCATGTTCTGGGGTCGAAATGTGTGGAATGAGTTAATAGTCTGGTAGTACAGTGGTGCTTTTGCTGCTTTAAACCAGGTCTCCATTACAGCACAAATGTCAATGTTCTCCATTTTGAGCAGTGCTTCGAGCAACTGCATCTTGAGATTTAGACTTCTAGCACTGAGCAGCATGACCCTCAGACGGCATTTATTTATAGCTTTTACAGTGGTAATTTTGTCTTTGGAATATTGCCTAAAAAAGGCACTATAGTGGTGGCAAGAACTTTAGCCAGTATCCGGAAACCCAGGGGTGACAGATGCAGGCCATCTCTGACAAAGTATTGAGGTCTGCCAATCATGCCATCCCAAGCAGACATACACTGGATTCCCATAGAATGAGAAAATCATTATACTGCAAATGGCAGGCCACTGTGGGACTGCATGTACATTACACATACACAGCAGCTTCTTTTGAGATCCATAGGTTAGTACTAGGCTAACTGCCCTTATAGAGCATTTTAAGCCTAGCCGATTACACCATGTGAGAATCAAACACTACACCTTATGTTTGTAAGGTAAATACCTTAACCATTATGCCAACTTCCCAATAATTATGTTAAATAAAATGATTAGTGGAGCATTTTGTTGAATTTTGTTTGGATGTCTTCTCATGACTTGGGGGGGGGGGACAAAAGAATAAACTATGTTGTAGTGCTGGTTGGAACTGCCCCAATAACAACATCCAGGGCAGTAGTCAAATTATCAGTCATTTCTGACAGTAGTATAGTATAACATGTAATATATTGTTGAAAAGACAGCATGTTATACCTGACATTCTTTTAAACATAGGTATTCTGAAGAAAGTGATAACGTCACCTAATCTGTTTAAAAGAAATGTGGTTGATAACATACTAATCTAAGCATCATATAAATTAAAATTCTTAGCATTCCCTTTTGTCTGTCAAAAACCTGTACACATTATCAAAAGAATTACAGAACTAACAAAAAAGAGGGTTTCATTGGTATTTAAAGCTAATAGACATGATTGAGAAGCTCAACCACTTTACCCAGTACTGAAGAGAGTCTAGCAATGCTCCCCACACCATTTAGTAGACTTGTTCCACATATTCCTGGTGAAAATTTGCAATTATTCATTCAATCATCCAAACTAGTTTTGAAGACTGCTAGAAATGACTCTGCTTGATAAGTAAGACCAGCCTATTCCAGAAAAAAAAATGGTTACATCGAGCTAGTCTCTGTCATGCCATATGGTGGTGTTGATGTCTTGGAGAAGGTTTAGGTCTCTGGAGTATAAGCTTGATTTATCACTTGTTCTGTTTATGTGAATGAGTTCAAAGAGTCCACGGTCATTCACAACACAGAAGGCTAAGCAGAGATCATAACACAGGAGTCTGTATGACACTGACTAGAAGGCCAGAGCTTTTAGTCTAACAGAGCATCTAAGGGTACTGAGACCTGAGATCTTCTTGGTAAGGAAACACTGTGGTCTCCAAGCTGGTTTAGGTACTTAATGACATACATGCAGATGTGTGTATTATAGTGCATATTATATTCAATTATGGACCTAATAAAAGATGAATGAATTGGGACTATAAATTCTTTGCATCTTGAGGTGTAGCCATGAAGGATAAGAGGCATAAGGTATAAGGATTTTCTGACCATCGCAAAGACATCATGGTCAAAGCAGAGACTGCCATCAGCATACATGCCCAAGTTCTTGGTGACTGTGGAAAATTTAAGTGGAGTGCTATCTATATATGATAAGCAGTAGTGATGCTAGATTTTTCCAGAGGTAACTTTGTTGCATCTCTGGCTGTTGAGGATAAGCCCATGGTTAATATACCAAGCATTTATTTGGGCCAGACCTTGGTGGAAAATGTGAGTATTCGAATGGGATTAAATAACCACCCCTACTTTGCAATAGTCATAAACTTGGTTATCCATAGTCCCTTAATATTGACTTTTATGTCACGAAATATAGACAAAAGAAGAGGGGACCCAGGAAAATGTCTTATGAGACACTACTGGTGGCATTTCCCAGTCTAGAGAAAATATTTCTAACCTTAACAGTATGGGTTTTGTCAGATAGCGAATTACCAAACCAGAAAACGTTGTCTGGGGGACACAAGAATACTGTTCAAAATCCAGTCGTTTATAAAGAAAAACCTCTAAAATAAGAAAGAAAGAAAACATGACTGAGGAAAGCTAAAACACACGCATTTTATCATTAGTGCCACCCACTTAAGAACTTTAGTCCCACAAACAATGGACTTCTTCAGAACTGAGTACTTATCAGTTTGCAACCAATTTAAAACTGCTCAATCAAATCATGTGCCCCTAAAACACATTCTTAAGTGATTAAACACCTATATCCCAATGCACAAAGTAAAATAATCATGTTTGTTACAAAAGTATTCAAAAACATGTTGTGATCACATTTATTTATAACAAGTACTTATGTTCTCAGAAAAGGGAATAATGCTTCATCTAATCTCTCTTCTTATTTTCTGTCTGTACCTTCAGCACACTTTTTATATATGAATGTTTGTTTAGTTGTGGTGCATGACCAATATTAAATTTTATTTGCCACCTTAATTTATTGATCCCCAGTATATTATTAGGGTCATCACCAGTACCATCATCAAGAAGATTATCTATTACAAAAAAAAATGAAAATTTCCTAAAGGTGTAGCATGAAAGAGAATTTTTGCCTAAGACATTTGCACAATTCTTGTGTTTGATTGTAAAAATATGTTCATTAATCTGTTTGCTGAGTTTTCTTAACTACTTTAGAAACTATTACAAGATTCACATAAAGCACAATATACCAGTCCCCCTACATCACAAAAATGTTTATTTTTGAGGGCGTACATCTCACTCTTTAATAACCAATGCTGTCTCTCAGTAATGTATTTATACCACTTATATTTTTTACATTTATAGGTAAGCGGAACAAAAGAATAATCCACTACTGTGGATCCTTTTGTCCTATCGTTATTTCAGCATATCTTTAATACTCGACCCATCCTTCTTATCAATAAAACAGGAAGTCCTTCAAATATTCTGTAGCAAACGCAGGTGCCCATAAAGCACCTTCCAGTTTTCTATAACTATAATAATTTATGACATACTGTCAATCCTATAAGTCACTGCAGAAGAACTAATGAAATAATGGCCCTTTACAATCATTACGACTTGCATCACCCATTATATATAAACATATGGCAGTTGGTGTACAAGGCTGCAAGTTGTAGTTCTTAAGGTACAGAGTTTGACTTACTCAGCCATCATTTGCCTATTGTGTGACTATGAGCAAGTCAATTAACCAGGCATTTCTCCTGGGTTGTCCCTGAAAAGAGACTGTGTGTCCAGTTGATATACCTGGTTAAAAATGGATATTATTATTGTTGTTGTTGTTGTTAATCAAATTCATTCAGAAACAGGGCTTAAACTCCCCTATGTTAATTTTAACTTCATCAAAAATATTATTCAGATGATCCATTTTGTATCACCTTTCCAAAACAATGGATTTTAAAATATACAAATTTTCAAAAATACTCGTCATTCTCTGCAGTCATCCTAGAAACTCTAATAGTTTGGATTCTAATTACATTCTTTTTATATGCATTGGATGTCCACTAGAAGCATATATCTAATTATTAACATAGGCTGGCCTTCTGTAGGCATTTGATTTTAATTTATTTTCTTTTTCACATCAAATGTAATATCCATATCCAGAAATTTTACATTGTGTTTATCCATAACATAAGAAATATGCACAAATATCAATACCAGTCACTATAAATTTGTCTGCAACATTCTTCAAGAAGGCAAGTCATCAGTAAAGTGGGCTTCCAATTGTTTGTCTTGTTCGTCTTTTCGGCTTTTCCTAGTTAGGGTTCGCCGGTCCGCTAATGATTGGTAGTATATTTTTATGGTGCCAAGTTGCCAGCCCAATGCCCAACCTTCAGAAAAGGCACGCCCATTCACGCATGTCTTTCGGATGCTACTCGACCGTGGGGAGGACATGCAGACTCCACACAAAAGGCACTCCAGCCGAGAATTGAACAGGAGAACCTCTCGCTGTGAGGCAACAACGCTACTGCTGTACCATCGACAGACTTAAAAAAAGTCAACCATATATAACTAAGTCCTTTCCTACTCATTCATGACTACGTTTTTAAAATTAGAAGCAATGTTTGCCCAATCACCCTAGCCCTTAGTTGTTTAAATATATTTCATTGAGCACAACATGTTTACGAGGTAAGGTCCAGATAAGCACTGTGGACTTTACTACCCTTACCCATGGCCTCAGTAACCCTATCAAAGAACTCAACCAAGCTGAGCAGGCATGATCTGAATTTTACAAATCTGAAAAGGTTTGTTTGCAAGGATACAAATTTACCTATACCATTGCTTACTAGTTCAGCTATAATACATTCCAGAGTATTGCAAATAATACTAAGGAGATTTATAGGCCTGTAATTTCCATGGTCAGCAGAGAGACCGTGTTTGCAATTCTCCAAGCCTCAGTGACATAGCCAATAGAGAAAGAGACTCAGAGAGAGTTGATGGAGGGGTTTTGCTAGGTGGGACTTTTTAGTTCTCAGGAAAATATCGATGGATATTCGCAGTACCCAAGAAAATAATGTCTTTAATTTTGGAAAGTGCCAAAAGGAGTTGGTCCAAATTTATCCCAGGAAGGCAGTGGGATGTGCGTTAAGTTGGAAGAGACTTTGTTCAGAGGGGAATTACTTATCAGCTGTTAGTAGAACAAGAACAAATAAACACATATAATGTAATAAGTACATAAAGGAAAAGTTTGCACCTCATAAATGAAAGTCAGATATCATGCTGGCTTCACCTATGTTAATTTGAATAAGTATACATGTTATGCTATGTTGATTTTCCTTGCAAACTATCATAAAAATGTGGAAAATATAAGGGGCAAACCCATGTGGGTATAAACCCTTTCATGACTGACTTCTGCACAGCTGTGCTGTGTCTCCTTATAGCAAGAGGTTCACTGGTTTGATTCTCGGCTGGGATGCCTTATGTGCAGAGTCTGCAAGTCCTCCCTGCATTTGCATGGGTTTCCTCTGGGTGCTCCTGTTTCATGTCCCGACTTCCTCCCACATTCCAAAGAGATGCGTCTGGAGTGTTTCTCCCCAGGCTTCCACTAAAAATGGGCTCTGTCCCAGTTGGATTTTCCTAGTAAACAAATGTTAAATAATTAAATAAAATAAAACTTATATATACCAACTCCATAGTTATTCCCAATTGGGGAAAAAACACATAGCGATCTTGCACAAACATCAAGAGTGTTGTAAGACATTAAACCGTGGCCCCACCTGCTTGAGTTGGTGGTAGCTCATGTGGATGTAAAAGAACCCATAGCACCTATGAAAAAAAAGCAGAGGTCCATTATTTATATACATAAAAGAAGAACTCTTATTTACAGCATATTTACATATTTATAAATGTGTCTACTTCAAATAAACAGAAAGCCACATACCCAAATCTCTAAATGTCAAGATGAATTTGCCAAAACTGTACTTGAATAAACACTCGGATCACCGGTAAGGAACTCCAGGTAACTAACTGCTTGTGCAGCACCACAAAAAACACAAACCAAACCAAATTTAACCCACTCTTGTAGGGTCGTTGTCCTCCGCACACCCCCTACATAAATATACCATCTCTGAGATTGCACTGCAGTGGAGAAAGGGGCAAAATTTACCATGGTGGCCAAGTGGTTGGTTTTCCAAGGTAACAGTCTGGTGATCCGAGTGTTCATTCAAGTCAGAACCCAAGAAGCAATAAAACTCAGTAAATTTCTTCCACAATTTACAGAGGGTGATAATTTTAATAGTTTTGTTCATATGTTTGAAAGGGTATGTAAACAGTATAATGTTGATCAAGGCCTCTGGGTATGGTTCCTGACCCCCCTTACTCCATGGTAAAGCTGCAACTGCTGTTTCTAAATTGTCTGCTATTGATTGTTTAGACTATAACAAAGTAAAGAAATGTTTATGAGAGTGTTTAAAGTTAACACTTGAAGCTTATAGAAAAAAGTTCTGTTAGCATAGACACAAGGCAGATAAAAGTGTGTGATTATATTGTTGATTTAAGCACTTATTTTCATAGGTGAGTGAGTGTGTGTTAGGTAACCACTTGTTAAGGGCTGGCAGACCTTTTGGTGAGAGAACAAGCCCTTAGCACTTTGCCTGAGGACATAAGAATTTGGTTTGCAGATAGGGAATGCAACACCACAGATGAACTGGGGAACAGGCCACTGCTAAGAGAGACACAGCCTCTGACCTTACCATTGTGAAGCCTGCAATGGTTAAAGAGGAGTAGTACTTTCTTGGACAGTCTATGTCAGTCAGAGCTTTAAGAGGGACCTCATTCCAAACATCTTTGGCTAGGGTTCACCTTGCATGGGAGGGTGGAAAAGGAAGCAGGTAAGTAGATGTGTTTGAGGATATCCCTGCAGATGTCCTGATAAGGAATGATTTTGATAATACAGTACCTTGTTGTGTATATGCTGTTACATGCAATTGACAGGCATGTGGGTCTGGTAGCCTTGGAGGACCCACACAGACCAAACATTTGAAGCCAGGACTGGTGAGGTGGCTAGTTCATGGAGTGAGCTACCCTCTAGCAGTGAGACTGAAGGTGAGCCACAGCTGCTGGTGAGTACTGATGTTCCCTTGAACAAAGGGACTGCAAGGATAGTGGAGAGTAGTAGTACCCAGGCTGACAGTGAGGCACTGCTGTCAGAGGATACCAGACTTCTTGTGGAAGGGGTGCTGGGAAGGGTTACAAAGAGAAAGAGTTGAAACTGGCTCAGCTCTCAGAACCTACATTACAAGGCTTGATGGAGGTAGCTAGGGAGGCATCTGATTCTCAATGAAAAGTGGATTCCGGATACTGGAACAAATGGTTACTGTATAGAGAATGGACCCCTCTATGAGGGCTAGAGGGTGAGAGAGTACAGCAGTTGATAATGCCCAGAGCCTACTGTCTGGCACTTCTAGCCGTAGTCCATGACATTCCCACTGCAGGTCATATGGGCATAAAGCATACCAAGAGATGCACTATGCAGAACTTTTACTGGTCCTGGATTGCAAGGGATGTAACAGGGTACTGCCGGACCTGAGAGCAGTGCCAAAAATAGGCAAGGCAGGAGACAAGGTCAGACCTCCTTTGGTGCCTTTGCCTGTGATTGAGAAGCTATTTTAGAGAGTAGCTATGGATATTGTGAGGCCTCTGAGTATCCAAGTTCCACAGGAAAGAACTATATCCTAGTGGTAATAGATTACGCTACCAGATACCCTGAAGTGGTAGCCTTGTCCGACATTGAGGCAGAAAAGGTGTCAAATGTTTTGTTAGAGGTTTTCAGCAGGGCAGGTTTCCCAAAGAAATACTGACTAACAGAGGTGCCAATTTCATGTCCGACCTGATGGCTTGTCTGTGGAAGCACTATGGGGTGAAGCACCTAAAGACCACCCCCTATCATCCCCAGACTAATGGCCTTGTAAAGAGGTTAAACTGTACAGTAAAAACCATGCTACAGGCATTTGCAGACCAGTTTAAGAGAGAGTGGGACAACTATTTGCCCCTTCTGCTGTTTGCTTTCAGAGAGGTACCCCAGGAATCCACATATTTTTCACCCTTTGAGTTGCTGTATGGGCATCGGGTAAGGGGACCTCTAGATTTAATTCACGATGAGTGGGAGGGCGAGTGTGAATCTCCCCAAGGGGTCTGTTCTGACATATGTCCTAAACCTCAGGACAAGAGTCAGGGAACTCATGGGCTTGGCCCAGGAGAACTGGCAGAAGCCCAACAGCAGAAAAAGGTGTGGTATGACAGGAATGAAAGAGCCAGAGAGTATGCTGTGGGGCAGCAGGTTACGGTTCTCATTCCTGTCAGACACAATAACAACTCTGGAATTTTTAGGAATTATTCCATGGCAAACTTCCTACTTTTATGTGACAACTTGGCAAAATGTGAAGCCCACCCCAACCCAAGCAACCCATCTGACTATGTGAAGTCATGCACAAAATCCCTTTACAATCATGTATACAGCTGCAGAGAGGCAGCAGTAACCACCCAAAGTAAGCATGAAAGAAACTCAAAAAACAAGCAACTCTTGTGGAATCTTAGCATTGGTTATACAACAGGAAGAACATCATGTCCAAAACTAGGAAGTGGAACACCAAGCAAGGTAAGAACATCCTAATCAAACTAAACAAGTAACTCAGGGGAGCAATTAAGTCTACGAAAGCAATGTCTGAGGTAAAGTAGCCATCTTTGGCATACCTCTCAACTGTCCAGACTTTTGCAGAATCCTCAGATTTTTGCCTCATATTCTTGGTCTTTTCCTCATAAAATTTGTGGTTTTCTGGCAAATCACAGAGAATTGAAGTCAGTATATAATGACATACATTTTAGTTTTAGACTTTGTGGCCTTCATAAAGTGTATGCTAACAAACATTCTGTTACTCCAGTAACCTTCTAAGTTTATAGGAGCAATATTTAAAAGCTGCCCTTATTTTTGGGCCATTGTCCCCCCATTATTTTAGGTTTTGTCCAGATTTCTTGTTCTAAGAGGTTGAGAGGTATGGTCCCAAGTTAAGGACAGTCATAAGGCATTGTTTAGCTATGTCCACAACCTCAAAGGCAATGCACAAATATGTGCCAAACTAGTTGTAAATGGAGCCAATTATTCTGACCAGGAGGATATAGCAAATCTACTGGCCAATAAATACAACTCCAGTTTAAGTCACTCTTACCCCAAGATACCACTTAAGAATCCCCCTCAATGATAAATCCCTCAACTATACTAGGGATCAGGTCCTCAAAGTTATCTCCAAGGCCAACAATACTGCATTGAATGGATCTGATAATATCCCTGGATGCTTTCTTATTAACATGAAGCATGACCTACCAGGCCATCTAAAAACATTATTTAACCATAACCTCTGAACAAGCTTAATGCCAAATGAATAGAGGACTGCAACCATTATCTCTCTGCACAAGGACAGGCCATTCACAGAACTGGAAATATATCAACCTAGAAGTGTGACTAGTCTTGTATGTAAAGCCATGGAAAGAATAATAATGAATTTGATAGATGATTTCACAGGAAATCTATAGACACTTGAGTCAGCTCAGCTTGATTTGGTCAAGGTCAGATTATGCCTACTCATCTGGGTGGATTTCTTTGAGAAGTTCACCAAAGCAATGGATGATGGCAAAATGGTGTACACTGCCTACCTTGACCTGTACAAGGCATTTAACACAATAAACTAAGTGGCAAACCACACCAGCCAGGTAAAGGGAATAAAACACAAGTTTAATGGACGAAATGATTAAAAAGTATATGAATGGTTCTGATGAAGTCTGATATTTAACAAACAAAAGTCCTTAGCTTCATATACTTTTTTAATTTTGTCCATTAAGGTTGTGTTTTATTCCCTCTACCCAGCTGGTGTAGTTTGCAACTTGGTTTTTGGTTCCAGGTTCTTAGCTTCTAGTTTTATCTATATTTGACACAATACCCCTCTTGGGCATTACAGACAAACTCACTAAATTAGGTATGAACCCCTATGGCACTCACTGGCTAGCCAGCTGGCTCACAAATAGGACACAGGAAGTCAGGATAGGGAAGTCTAATTCCACAAAGAGGCCAGTAACCAGTGGAGTCTCACAGGCTTTTTGACATCTACCTCTCTGAAGCCAAGGCTAACATCAAAAACCTCTGGCTGACCAAGTTCACAGATGATTGCAAACTAGGTGCAGTCATTGAATCCCCTCCAAGGCACAAATGCCCATCAGAAATGGCCTGACACTAATAATTGGTGCCATAGTTATGGTCTCAAACTCAAAGCCAAGAAGTGCATAAGTTTTTTTTTTTTTTTTGAAACCACAAATTACAACATTGATAATACACCATTAAGAGTAGATTCAGTGGTCAGGGATTTGGGAATGCATGCAGACAGTGACTTGACCTTTGACCATCATGTATTATTATTGTAGTAAGGATGTCTTTCCATGTTGTGCAATTTATAAGCAAAGGTATAGGTCCAAAGATGTTATTGTTCCATTGTACTCGGCCTTCATTAATTAGACCATTATAGAATACAATTCTACTTCAGTATGTGTCTGATGAGGTGCATGCAACAACTGGCATGTTCACAGAGGTTCCTCAGAAAAAGAATACATGGGGTAGGCAACATGTCCTGTGCAGACTACCTTAAAGCCTTATCCATATACTGTTGTCTCCTACAGGTTGCTGAGAGATGATCTGTGTTTGGCTTATAAAGCATCTTCCAGTCCAGCATTAATAGACTTGTTGCATATTCACAAAACAAATAGGATCATATACACCCAATCTAGGGACCTAAACCTCATCTGCAACATAAATAATACAAGCTGCAGGGGCATGTATGTGTCTCAGAAAGGGCATCTTCCCAGAAACAGGCTTCTCATCCACATGAAGTAAAGTTTTTCCCTGCATCCTTTCAAATGCATCTTGGATCTGTGGGTAGAAAAATGTAAATTTACTCCTGGAATGGCAACTGTGTCTCTATTGGAGAGAGGTATGCTCAACTGCCCATGTTCAAGTTATATATACCCCAACAAAAATATATGGGACCAAAACCGGGATGATATTTTTGGAAAACATGACTAGGCTTAAAAAGACCTGTTAGGCCTAATAATCCCCTATGAACCTATGAAAAGTATATACCAAAAGTGAGGGTGTGTTGAATACAAGGCCAGAAACTGATCTCTGAGGCATTTAATTAGGATTTTAGCGTGGGCATTGTCGGTCTTACTTCTGTTGTATAGATGACAAACAGGTGGGGTATTTCATTTACATGCTTTATTACATAGAAACACATCAGGATGAATAGCAGCAGTACAAAATATAAATGAACTGATTAACAGACAGACTACAAAGACATACATTCTTACATCTCAACAGCTTACTACAAAATGGCAGTCAGGCTCGCACGTGCTCAGTTTTTATACCCTTTTGCAAGCCCCTAGAAAGCTTCTTAAAGCTGTATACACATATTGATCTATGTCCTTCCTCTTAAATAGAGTGCCTTCAATGAAACAATATTGGAATAAGACATGCAATAATATAGACATTAAAAACAAACACAATGTTCATGTTCAAGTTGCCGTGTATCTGTAACATGGTCTGGAAATACGACCTGATCTAGTAATATAGTAATCAGAATTTGTTTTAGCTACAGGGACAGTCTTCAGTGAACAACTCATATCAGGACCTTCGGGATTCATTTCAGGAACAGGAATATTTACTGGAAGGTCCTCTGGAACTGGAACGCTGGACAACTCACTCTGAGATAAAGAGTGTTTCTCACAGGCTAAGTGCTGTGGTACAGGCTCAAACATTGACATCAAATATTTTTGATTCTGCCTAAACTCTACTCCTTGTTGTTCCACAATAAACAATCTTGGCTCTGGACAAATACTCTTCATGACTCCAATCCGATCATGACCTTTACACGTTTGCATTCTCACTGTCTCTCCTTCACGTAATGGATTGAGCGGTTTGCTCGATTTATCATGATACTTCTAGGATAGGCATTTCTTTAACAGTTGGGCTTTCAGTGATCTGTTATTCTTAGCAGTTGTCACCAATAAACTACTACTGATTGATAATGTAGCTCTGGTTTGTCTCGACAGAAGCCTCTGAGCAGGTGAACCAAAATATTTATCACCCGAAATATTTCTGAGATTCAAGAGATTCAGGAAAACATCACTATTGTCTCATTTCAACTTCACAAGTAACTGTTTCGCACTTTGAACTGTACATTCTGCCAAACCATTTGACTGCAGGTACTCAGGGCTACTCGTAACATGGATATAGTCCCACTCTACAGTAAATCTTTTGAATTGTTGCTAAGTAAATTGTGTATCTTTGTCAGAAATAACTTTGTAAGAGCTACCATAGACTGCAAAATGACGCTTCCTCTAAATAATGACAGTATTGAATGCTAGGTTAGGAAGTAGGTCAATCTCAAACCAATCGGAATAAGAGTCTACTAATACCAAGTAATGTTGATCATTCCATTCGAAAATGTCAGTGGCTACTGTAAACCAAAGTAGTTCAGGAATCTGGTTTAGGTGAATTGGCTCCTTCTGTTGATGTGGCTTTGTACTATTACATACAGAACAAGATTAAAGTACTCTCTCTCTCAATGTCATGTGACATAAAAGGCCAAATACCAGTCCTCTCACCCTCCTTTTAGTAGAATTAGTTCTTGAGTAGCCATGATGCAAGATAGTAATATACTCTTGTTTCAAAGACTTTGGAACAATTACTTTTGGACCTTTCATGGTAATAGCATCGAAAGACAAAATCTCATCTCTGTAAGGAAATTAAGGTTGCACTTCTTGAAGTAAACTAGATGCTTTGACAGCCATCCTTGACTGATAAAGTGGTTGAGCTTTTGTAAAACAGGATCTGAGGCTGTGTGACTTCTAAGCTCATCAAGACGTGTGGAAGAAAACTTTTTCACTTCCATGACTTCAAAATCAAAATTCTCACTTTCATGCTGTTCAGTGATATGGATAATGTATCAGCAAGATAAAGAAGTTTGCCTTTTTTGTAGACAAGATTGAAATTATACTTTTGCAGTCCTAAACATCATACGTTGCAATCTGGCTGGAGTTAAATGCACAGGCTTTCTCAAAACAAAGACTAAAGGTTGGTGGTCTGTTTCAAGCTGGATAGGTCTACCATAAATATAATCATGGAACTTTGAACATGCAAACACAATTGCCAAAAACTCTTTCTCTATCTGAGCATATTGCATTTCAGTTTGGGTTAGAGTTCAGGATGCATAGGCAACAGGTTGGCCCTCTTGAAAAATGAATGCACCAAGTCCAAATTTTGAAGCATCACAGGAAAGTGTAACTGGTTTGTGAGCATCATAACATCTGAGAGCTGGTGGACTGGCAATTCTTTGTTTCACAACATCAAATGCTCTTTGGTGCTGTTCCAACCATCACCAAGATACATCCTTACATGTCAGCTCTCTGAGCAGTGCTGCTATTTGGCTCCAGTCTGGAATGAACTAGCCTAGGTAGTTAACCATGCTGAAAAAACATTGTAGGGCTTGAACATTGTCTGGAGCTGGCATCTCGAGAATTGCTGTTTGCTTGGAAGGGTCTGATAGTAAGCCTGAACTGGTAAATAAATGCCCAACATAAGTAACTTCTTGTAGCCTGAACGTGCACTTCTGAGGATTCAGTTTAAGATTCACTTGACAAGCTCCTTCCAGAACTTTTTTGAGTTTTCTTTCATGCTCAGCTTCACCATTACTTCCTACTAGAATATCATCTACTATAATAGCTGAAAGTAGTTAGCAATGAGGATTTCTTGTCAAGCAAAATTTGCCAAAATTAGCTCTTTGCATCTAAGACAGAAAAAACAGTGGCATTTGGCATCAGAGCTGCAACTTGTTTTGACTGTGTACATTGGGAGATGAGGTCTTTTCAGTGCTTTGTTCAAATCTTGTGGATCAATACATATTCTGATATCATCTGAGCTTTTCTTATGAGCTACCACCATGGAAGATACCCATTCAGTCGGTTCTTCTACTGGACAAATTGCACCTTGTTGCACCATTTTATTTAGCTCAGCTTTGACTCTGTTCTGAAGACCTACTGGAACATTCCAGGCTGGCCTGAAAACTGGGCTGACATCTGGGTCTAACTTCATGGAGTACACAACTGGAAGCTTGTCTAGTTTGTCTTCAAAAAATCAGCATAGATAGAGAAAATATACTGGGAGAAATTAGAGTAGTCATCTTTCAAACTAACATGATGGACTTCCTTATTAAATGAAAGCAGTCCCAACTTCAATCTGTCTCTGAGCCCTAATAATGATTGTATGTGCCATTTGACCATATAAAATAACAAGTCATAGCTTCTCCCAGCAGAGTAATGTGAAAGCACTACTGAACCTTTCATCTGAAGCTCTTCACCACCATAAGCAGCAAGCTTCACACACTTTGCCAAATCAAGTTTCTCACCAGCACATACTCTAGAAAATGTTTCTGCTGACATAACATTGCACTTTGAACCTGTGTCATCTTTGAGCTCTATGGGTTTTCCATTTATTTGAACAGTACAAAATACTTCATTCATTGCCCATAAATCTACCGCACTGACTGTTTCATGAAGCACTGACACACCATCAATATAAAAAGTAGGGTCACGGCTTTCTAATTGATCAACTTGTTTCTTTGAATGTTCCCTTATTATAAAAGAATGTGCCCCTTTTGATTTAAAAAAAATATTTTGAAATGATTCCACCTATTGCATCTGTGACACTGTTGACCAAAAGCTAAACATTTCTCCCTTTTAAGCTCATGATGTCCACCACAATTAGGACAGTTGGCTATAAAAGTGGGTTGGGGCCCATACTTTGTGTTTGCTGACTCACTCTTATGCTTCACTGAGACAGTGTGATTTCCAGAGCAAGTCTTGGAACTTGCTAGTAAGGTATGGGATTTCCCTGTGACTGTTGCAGGGGTTACAATTGCTACCATGTGCTTGGGCCTGTATTTTTAACCATGTGCTGCATACTATCAACATTGGTTTTACTGCAGTATCTTTCAAGGCCATGTTCATTTGCAAGCATGCATTTCTCATTTGTAAGCATATTTGTTTGATTTTCTGTAAGCTCATATACCTGACAAATCTGAATGGCCTTATTCCAAGTTAAAAAGTCCAAAAGCTCACAAAGTCCCACGCAAGTACATACAGATAGGTGCACGGCCCAAAACATCCAATGGTAAAAACAAAAACAAAAAAGCTCACACTCCAAGTCAGCTCTCAAAATTAAATGTTTACCAAATCTCAAAACATGTTATAAAGCATGTTATAAAACAAACCACCAGTAGGTGACAATAATACATACAGCATACCCGTTTCGGCTATAAGCCTTCTTCAGTGCAATAAAGAATATTCAACACAGTAATATTAAATACAGTTCCCTAAAGCCCTATTGGTCATTATAATTGCTCATTAAGACCTGGTGCAAATAAAGCACCTAATTTAATAAACCACATTTGTTCCTTACAATTTAACAATGCATGCAATCCAACCTTACTATTAGTATTAAAACGCATCCCATCAATAATAATTAATGTAAATTTTGCCAAACCATGCTTCAAACTATGTTTATATAAAGCATTTGTAGTTTTGGCACATTTAGTTTCACTGAAATACTCAGATATTCTTAACTTAAAAAAACATGAGGTATGCCCCACACAAAACAATGAGCATGTTCATGTTGCCAAATACACAACACAATCACTATTACAATTTCCATACACCAAGATGTGAAAAACTGTTGAACTATTCTAAGAAATAAAACATTTATCCTTCCTAACAAACTTACAAAATCTATAATGCCCTCGTGGGTAAAAGCCAATTAATTTCTTACCATTCAAACTAAGTTGGCATTTCTGCTTTTCATTATTACAGGTTTTTTTAATAATGATTAAACCAACCTGCCATTGTTTTCACCTTCCTATAAGAAAACAGGCATTTAAGAGGTAACAGTTTTTTAACTTGCCATCCATTAATAAAATGTCCCAATGTTTGTGCATTAAATCCATAATAAATTATGGATTATTACTGAAATTGGTAATAAATATAATAGGTTGCCTGTTGTTATTTTTCACTTGATATTTTAATAACCCACAAGAGGAATGGTTTCTGGCCCAGAAACTGATTTATTGACCATTTGGGCAGTTTTTCTATCTCTTTCAACTTTCTGGTTTAAAAGCCTGCATTTGCACTTGTTTCCCACCTTTCCTGTAACTAGTCTAGTCCAGATGCAAATTTGCTGTATCCAGGACTGTTTGTAAGCTTCTGAGCCCCCAAGACTTTCTGTGTTGGAAGGAAGCCTTGTAGCTTGTCAGTGGGAGTGGTAAGCACTAGGTAGCCTATATACCACAAGAGGAGTGGTTTCTGGCCCAGAAATTGTAGTTTATTGGCCATTTGGGCAGTTTTTCCATCTCTCTCAACTTTCTGGTTTAAAAGCTAGCATTTGCTCTTGTTTCCTGCCTTTCCTGTAACTAGTCTAGTCCAGATACAGACTTACTGTATCCAGGACTGTTTGTAAGCAACTGAGCGGTGCCAAAGTCTGCTCTTCAATTTTCCCTTTAGATCTACTAGTTCTCTCCTCTCCTGAACTTTTACTAGCTTATTAGTCTAGCACTTTATCAGAACTCTTGTAGCAATTATTGTAGCACACAAAAGTGATACCAGCACTAAACATTCTACAAGAAAACAGATCCAGTACTTATTATTAATGCCCACCCCTCCAGGCATGTCTAAAGGTCAGTTCTCTTATTAACCTGTTGAACTTGGGCATCATGAGGCAATGTAACAACTGCCTCATGTACACAGACAACACTCTCCTCTTACCTCCCAATATGCAGACTTGCGAGAGATGCACTTATATATCCAAATTGAAAGCCATGCACTCTCTGGCCAAGACCGAAATAGCTGGTCAAGAGGAGAAGGTGAGCACTTGTACCACACCACATAGAACGCGTAGCCCTCCAGAACACACACCAACACTGCCTTCACATAAAAACACAAACCACACACCCACTTTCATGGAGGCTCTCAATAAAAATCTACCCAAACAGCAGAGACCTCCTAGGCAGAAATGCACTCGAACAACACAACACAACACTAAGTATGAGACACGTAACTCCTAAACAATGTGCCACTCAACCAAAGCCCCTAAGGCAAAACAGCATGCCCAACACACTAGTCATAGGTGACTCGATAGTGAGGCACACTGACGTCCCACTCACTAGGTTGAATAAGGAGAAAGTAACAGTCAGCTGCCTTTCAGGTACCAGGATCCACCACACAACACACGCACTCAGGTCCCTCAACAACAGGTACAAATATGACTCAGTCATTGTACATGTGGGTGTGAATGACCTGAGATGTAGCTCCCTGGACTACATGAAAAGAGACATGGAGGAGCTCACGGACTATGTAGCCCAGCCGGGTATGACCCTAGCCCTGAGCAGCATCCTACCATCACCCAGAAAGATACCACAGTACAAGTAGAACATGAGTGATTTCAACCATTGGCTAAGTTTCTGGTGTCATTCTAAGGGGATCCAGTATCTGTCTGCCTGGGATAACATGACTGACAGACCTCGATGCTTTGCCAGAGATGCCCTGTGCCTGTCACCCCTGGGCCTCCAAATACTGGCCAAGGCTCTTGCCACCCCTATAGTCATAGCCAGCCTTAGGCATAGGCCAACTAGGCAGCTGCCTAGGGCACAGCTCTACTAGGGGCACTTTTCCAGTATTTATTTGGTGTAGATAGACCAGGATGTGGGGCAGCAGGTGATGTAGTGGGGGTGCCATGGAGCCCTTTTGCCTAGGGCACCAGTTGACCTAAGGCCGTTGTTAGAAAAATATGTAATAGTAATATGCATGCTTAGTGCATTTAGTGCATTTGAGATTTAAAAGAGTTAATACATTTATTCTGTTCACACTGCATGAATCTGCACAGCCATTAGAAACTTAACAAGAAGCATTCTGTTTCTGCTAATGTCAGCAAATAACAAAAGAAGTAATTCATTTCTGCTAATATCATGAAAATTAACAAAGGGATATCGATTTCTGCTAATGCCATGAGAAAACATGCAGCTGCTAGATGCTATTGATAAAGAAAACAATAGATGCTTGAAAGTTTAAACCATAGTCAGCATTACTTGTACTAAAGCTAGAAATGTACCTTGAATCTAGGTAAAATGTAACACATGTATTAGAACAGTACAATAGAAGAATTGAAATGCTGAAATGGACTGACATAAACCCAAGGCTAGGTTGTTTTTCTCAAAATGTTTTGCAGAATGACAGATATTTTAACTTGGTCAGCAATAAGTCTAACAATATTTTCTGAAGAACATACAGAAAGCTGCATCTAACTACGTCAGCAATAGAATGTAACATTTTCTATGTGACAGGAAGGGAACTGTATAAGTATAACCTACTAGTCATTATTCATTCAGACAAACCTTGTGCCGTATTGTAGAGAAGATACCATAGCACTTCTATGATTTTTAGCTGCTGAAGAACATAAGGTAAATAAAAGTAAACTGCAGCTTTGGAAAAAACAAGTTAAATACCTGGGATATGTAATATCCAAGGAAGGCAGAACATTAGATGAGGACAGAAAGGTAGCAATTTTGCAAGCACCAAAACCCACTACCAAGAAGGAAATGATGTCCTTCCTGGGTACAACTAATTTTTGCCGGAGCTGGATTCCAAACTATGCTTTGGAATCTGCACCACTAACTGACCTTATATATAAGAAGCCTATGGCAGCACAAGATTTATTACAATGGACACCAGAGGCAGAATCTGCTTTCTGCAAACTGAAGCAGTTAATAGCGTCCTCATTAGTTCTGGGATTGCCAAACTATCATAAACGTTTTTTCCAAACTGTAGATTGTAAGCTGGGTTACATGACATCAGTATTAACACAACAGCATGGGGATAAGCAACGCCCCATTGCTTACTATTCATCACAACTAGACCCAGTGGCACAATCCTTACCCCACTGTGTACAAGCAGTAGTTGCAGCTGCAATGGCAGTACAGGCTTCAGCCTCAGTAGTCTTATTCCACCCTCTCACTTTGAGAGTGCCTCATGCAGTCGCAATTATTTTACTACAAGAAAAGGTGTCATATCTTTCTCCTGCTAGGCATCTTTCCTGTATGACTATATTGTTGAGCCAACCTCACATGACAATTGAGCGATGCATGACTTTAAACCTTCCACTCTTCTCCCAAACCCTGCAGATGGCACAAGGCACTGCTGCCTGCAGGTAATTGAGCAAAAGACACTACCTAGAAAAGATCTCATGGATGTCCCCTTGGATGATGCTGAGGTGACTTACTATGTGAATGGTTTGTGCAAAAGGGGTCCTGCAGGACAGAACCTAGCAGGATATGCAGTAGTTTCTGATACTGAGATTATACAAACAAAACCTTTACCACACAACTTATCTGCACAGGCAGCAGAATTGATTGCCTTGACATGGGCATGTACCTTAGCAAAGGGTAAATGTGTAAATATTTTTACTGATAGCCAGTACGCTTTTTCTACTGTACATGTTTTTGCGCAACAGTGGAAAAACTGGGGAATGATAACATCTACTGGCAAACCTATAAATCATGCACAGTTTATTTTAGATCTTTTAGAATCTATTCAGTTACCTCAGAAAGTAGCCATTTGTAAATGCACAGCTCACACCAAGCAACAAGATAGGATTTCAAAAGGTAATGCGAGAGCTGATACAGCTGTAAAACAAGCAGTCACAGAAGTATTTCTTTTAAATGAGGAATTACAACCCTCTGAGATTTTAGATTTAGATATGTTAAAAAGAATGCAGACACTCACTACGCAAGCTGAAAAACAACGATGTGTAAGATGGGGAGCAATTCTCAAAAAGGGGCTGTACATCTCTAGAGAAGGGAAACCGATACTACCATCTAATTTGTTTAGATATGCAGCTTTGTTGAGCCATGGGCAGTGCCATGTCTCAACAGGGGGGATGGTACAGGTGGTGAACCAGGTGTTCACAATGTACGGATTTACAAACTACTCTAAAAAATTTTGTTTGACGTGTCAAATTTGTAACAAACATCATGCACAAGGGGCATTAAAGCCCAAGCAAGGGAGTTTCCCTACACCACCATATCCATTTCACACTATCTGTATGGATTTCATAGAACTGAACAAATGTGAAAATAAGAAGTATTGTCTTGTCATTGTAGATATGTTTTCCAGATGGGTAGAAGCCTTTCCAACAAAAAATTCAGATGCAGCTACAGTGGCAAAAGTACTTGTCAAGGAAATCATTTCTAGGTTTGGTATTCCGGAAAGGATCTACAGTGGCAATGGTACACACTTTGTAAATCAAACCATACAGCAGTTAAGTAAGCATTTTAGTATTTCTTTAAAAAATCATTATGCATACCATCCACAATCTGCAGGGCTAGTTGAAAGGCATAATGGTATATTAAAAAACAAATTGAGAAAATTGATAGCTGAGACAGGGAAAAATTGGATATACTGTTTACCCCTGGCACTGTTGAGCATGAGAACTGTCCCTACAGCAAAAGGATTGACTCCTTTTGAAAAGTTATTTGGAAGGGCTTACTATACACTCCAGTGGAAACTTCTCATGTCATCAGACCAAGAAGCTGATTTTACACTAGCTGAATATATGAAGAAAGTCATGAATTCTAAACATCTGTTACAGTCAAATTCTGTTTCAGATAGAAAGCAAACCGAGACATCAGAAGTGGCAGTGACACCCGGGGACTGGGTGTGGATAAAAGTTATCAAGAAGAAGAAATGGTCATCACCAAGGTGGGAAGGTCCTTACCAGGTGTTTATTTTGATACCCACTGCAGTCAAGATAGCAGAGCAATCTTCATGGATCCACCTGACACACTGCAAACTTGTTAAGAACTTTGAACTGGACAAAAATCTTACCTCTCCATTGGGGCCCTCAGCACAAAGTCTGGCTACAAAGGGGGGGGTCAGATCAATAGGACTGATCTGTCTCAACCCCAGCGAAGAAACCATCGGTGCTGAAGGTCCTATTAGGGCAGAGAGTAAGAACACATGTCTGAAAGAAAGATGACAGAATCCAGTAAGATCTAAATGCACCTATTCGGAAGAGTCGGAGAAAACAGAAATGCAGAACAACCGTTTCCTCAGAAGTATTGCATAACCATCCTGTTGACTGTACTAGTGACAATAATCTTTTTGTTGTGGCCATTCCTTTTCTCAGCCACACAAACTGAACTGAACAAGCATGCAGAGTGGCACCCAAACTTTAACACTTACCAGGTAATCAAATATGTGTATGCTGAGACCTTCAATGTTACGAATTGCTGGATTTGCACAGCTTTGCCAACAGCATATGGGGGGTTATTGTTAACTTCAGTCCCCCTAGGAGCCAACAAGACCTGGGAAAACTTAGTCTATGATACATCAGATGTCACATCACAAGATAAAGTAGCATTGTACTTGTCTGTTCGACAGAAGGGGACTGTATTTTTACAAAAATGATACAGTTCAGGTGGGTTGGAGCAATTGCAATGTGACTGTTCCTTATAGATGCTACAATAAGACTGATAACACAGGGTCCTATTGCAACACGAGCTATGATTCATTTGTTGAACTGATGCATAGGACAACTGATGAAGTAAAACATAATGCTGACCTTTATAAACAACTGTCTATGATAGACAAAAAAAATGTTTCATCCAGAGCCAGGACATAGTAAAGTTACTACCAAAGTAGAAGACTGTTATTTTGTATGTGGTAGGAAAGCATACAAGTGGTTACCTGAGAATTGGTCTGGCAGTTGTTATTTGGGGTACCTGGTTCTGGCCATATGACACACAGCAGTTTTACCTCAAGGGAAAATTCGGAATGTTCGACGAGAAATCAAGAAGCCTGTCAATCCAGTATGGCAAATCAATGCGGGCTGGAAAAAACCATCATGCTGTGAGCTTAGGGAAAAATGGACTGTCACATATGGACTTGGGTGCTGCCATCATCTCGTGGGCAGGTGTACTGCCAGCAAATGGAGCAACAAAATCAATCTTGGAACTGAGAAAATTGTCTAAGCTTCTTGAAATAATGAGCAATGCAACCTTTTCTGCCCTAGAATTGGTGACTGATGAACTGACTGCCATGAGAACAATGGTGCTTCAAAATCGCATGGCTCTTGACTTCACCCTAGTGGTGAGAGGAGGTACGTGCGCTTTAATCCAGGAGGAGTGCTGTTCGTATATTCCTGACCACAAACACGAGATAGACAATCATCTTGAGGTAATTCAGCAGGTGTCAGCCTTGACCAAACCAGGACCAAATCCATTGACAGACTTTTTCCAGAGATTGTTTGGGGGGGGGGGTAGTATCCTGATGAACATCCTGATTGCCATCTGTGTAGGAATGATCCTACTGGTGGTATGTGTGTGCTGCTGCATCCCCTGCATGAAAAGACTGATTAAAGACTTTATAGACATGTCAGTTTCAGAAGCCTTATACCAAGGTGCTAAACCTGAAGAATTGTTAAAAATCTGAAAATGCTTTCATAAGTTTAAACTGAATGACTCTCTTAACTGCAAATCCTGAGTAGGAAGAGGTTAGGGAAGAAAAACTGTTTATGCTTATCTTGAAAGTAGAATAAAAGTATTAAAAGGGGGGAAATGTTAGAAAAATATGTAATAGTAATATGCATGCTTAGTGCATTTAGTGCATTTGAGATTTAAAAGAGTTAATACATTTATTCTGTTCACACTGCATGAATCTGCACAGCCATTAGAAACTTAACAAGAAGCATTCTGTTTCTGCTAATGTCAGCAAATAACAAAAGAAGTAATTCATTTCTGCTAATATCATGAAAATTAACAAAGGGATATTGATTTCTGCTAATGCCATGAGAAAACATGCAGCTGCTAGAAGCTATTGATAAAGAAAACAATAGATGCTTGAAAGTTTAAACCATAGTCAGCATTACTTGTACTAAAGCTAGAAATGTACCTTGAATCTAGGTAAAATGTAACACATGTATTAGAACAGTACAATAGAAGAATTGAAATGCTGAAATGGACTGACATAAACCCAAGGCTAGGTTGTTTTTCTCAAAATGTTTTGCAGAATGACAGATATTTTAACTTGGTCAGCAATAAGTCTAACAATATTTTCTGAAGAACATACAGAAAGCTGTGTCTAACTACGTCAGCAATAGAATGTAACATTTTCTATGTGACAGGAAGGGAACTGTATAAGTATAACCTACTAGTCATTATTCATTCAGACAAACCTTGTGCCGTATTGTAGAGAAGATACCATAGCACTTCTATGATTTTTAGCTGCTGAAGAACATAAGGTAAATAAAAGTAAACTGCATCTTTGGAAAAAACAAGTTAAATACCTGGGATATGTAATATCCAAGGAAGGCAGAACATTAGATGAGGACAGAAAGGTAGCAATTTTGCAAGCACCAAAACCCACTACCAAGAAGGAAATGATGTCCTTCCTGGGTACAACTAATTTTTGCCGGAGCTGGATTCCAAACTATGCTTTGGAATCTGCACCACTAACTGACCTTATATATAAGAAGCCTATGGCAGCACAAGATTTATTACAATGGACACCAGAGGCAGAATCTGCTTTCTGCAAACTGAAGCAGTTAATAGCGTCCTCATTAGTTCTGGGATTGCCAAACTATCATAAACGTTTTTTCCAAACTGTAGATTGTAAGCTGGGTTACATGACATCAGTATTAACACAACAGCATGGGGATAAGCAACGTCCCATTGCTTACTATTCATCACAACTAGACCCAGTGGCACAATCCTTACCCCACTGTGTACAAGCAGTAGTTGCAGCTGCAATGGCAGTACAGGCTTCAGCCTCAGTAGTCTTATTCCACCCTCTCACTTTGAGAGTGCCTCATGCAGTCGCAATTATTTTACTACAAGAAAAGGTGTCATATCTTTCTCCTGCTAGGCATCTTTCCTGTATGACTATATTGTTGAGCCAACCTCACATGACAATTGAGCGATGCATGACTTTAAACCTTCCACTCTTCTCCCAAACCCTGCAGATGGCACAAGGCACTGCTGCCTGCAGGTAATTGAGCAAAAGACACTACCTAGAAAAGATCTCATGGATGTCCCCTTGGATGATGCTGAGGTGAATTACTATGTGAATGGTTCGTGCAAAAGGGGTCCTGCAGGACAGAACCTAGCAGGATATGCAGTAGTTTCTGATACTGAGATTATAGAAACAAAACCTTTACCACACAACTTATCTGCACAGGCAGCAGAATTGATTGCCTTGACATGGGCATGTACCTTAGCAAAGGGTAAATGTGTAAATATTTTTACTGATAGCCAGTACGCTTTTTCTACTGTACATGTTTTTGCGCAACAGTGGAAAAACTGGGGAATGATAACATCTACTGGCAAACCTATAAATCATGCACAGTTTATTTTAGATCTTTTAGAATCTATTCAGTTACCTCAGAAAGTAGCCATTTGTAAATGCACAGCTCACACCAAGCAACAAGATAGGATTTCAAAAGGTAATGCGAGAGCTGATACAGCTGTAAAACAAGCAGTCACAGAAGTATTTCTTTTAAATGAGGAATTACAACCCTCTGAGATTTTAGATTTAGATATGTTAAAAAGAATGCAGACACTCACTACGCAAGCTGAAAAACAACGATGTGTAAGATGGGGAGCAATTCTCAAAAAGGGGCTGTACATCTCTAGAGAAGGGAAACCGATACTACCATCTAATTTGTTTAGATATGTAGCTTTGTTGAGCCATGGGCAGTGCCATGTCTCAACAGGGGATGGTACAGGTGGTGAACCAGGTGTTCACAATGTAATGGATTTACAAACTTCTCTAAAAAATTTTGTTTGACGTGTCAAATTTGTAACAAACATCATGCACAAGGGGCATTAAAGCCCAAGCAAGGGAGTTTCCCTACACCACCATATCCATTTCACACTATCTGTATGGATTTCATAGAACTGAACAAATGTGAAAATAAGAAGTATTGTCTTGTCATTGTAGATATGTTTTCCAGATGGGTGGAAGCCTTTCCAACAAAAAATTCAGATGCAGCTACAGTGGCAAAAGTACTTGTCAAGGAAATCATTTCTAGGTTTGGTATTCGAAAGGATCTACAGTGGCAATGGTACACACTTTGTAAATCAAACCATACAGCAGTTAAGTAAGCATTTTAGTATTTCTTTAAAAAATCATTATGCATACCATCCACAATCTGCAGGGCTAGTTGAAAGGCATAATGGTATATTAAAAAACAAATTGAGAAAATTGATAGCTGAGACAGGGAAAATTGGATATACTGTTTACCCTGGCACTGTTGAGCATGAGAACTGTCCCTACAGCAAAAGGATTGACTCCTTTGAAAAGTTATTTGGAAGGGCTTACTATACACTCCAGTGGAAACTTCTCATGTCATCAGACCAAGAAGCTGATTTTACACTAGCTGAATATATGAAGAAAGTCATGAATTCTAAACATCTGTTACAGTCAAATTCTGTTTCAGATAGAAAGCAAACCGAGACATCAGAAGTGGCAGTGACACCCGGGGACTGGGTGTGGATAAAAGTTATCAAGAAGAAGAAATGGTCATCACCAAGGTGGGAAGGTCCTTACCAGGTGTTTATTTTGATACCCACTGCAGTCAAGATAGCAGAGCAATCTTCATGGATCCACCTGACACACTGCAAACTTGTTAAGAACTTTGAACTGGACAAAATCTTACCTCTCCATTGGGGCCCTCAGCACAAAGTCTGGCTACAAAGGGGGGGGTCAGATCAATAGGACTGATCTGTCTCAACCCCAGCGAAGAAACCATCGGTGCTGAAGGTCCTATTAGGGCAGAGAGTAAGAACACATGTCTGAAAGAAAGATGACAGAATCCAGTAAGATCTAAATGCACCTATTCGGAAGAGTCGGAGAAAACAGAAATGCAGAACAACCGTTTCCTCAGAAGTATTGCATAACCATCCTGTTGACTGTACTAGTGACAATAATCTTTTTGTTGTGGCCATTCCTTTTCTCAGCCACACAAACTGAACTGAACAAGCATGCAGAGTGGCACCCAAACTTTAACACTTACCAGGTAATCAAATATGTGTATGCTGAGACCTTCAATGTTACGAATTGCTGGATTTGCACAGCTTTGCCAACAGCATATGGGGGGTTATTGTTAACTTCAGTCCCCCTAGGAGCCAACAAGACCTGGGAAAACTTAGTCTATGATACATCAGATGTCACATCACAAGATAAAGTAGCATTGTACTTGTCTGTTCGACAGAAGGGGACTGTATTTTTACAAAAATGATACAGTTCAGGTGGGTTGGAGCAATTGCAATGTGACTGTTCCTTATAGATGCTACAATAAGACTGATAACACAGGGTCCTATTGCAACACGAGCTATGATTCATTTGTTGAACTGATGCATAGGACAACTGATGAAGTAAAACATAATGCTGACCTTTATAAACAACTGTCTATGATAGACAAAAAAAATGTTTCATCCAGAGCCAGGACATAGTAAAGTTACTACCAAAGTAGAAGACTGTTATTTTGTATGTGGTAGGAAAGCATACAAGTGGTTACCTGAGAATTGGTCTGGCAGTTGTTATTTGGGGTACCTGGTTCTGGCCATATGACACACAGCAGTTTTACCTCAAGGGAAAATTCAGAATGTTCGACGAGAAATCAAGAAGCCTGTCAATCCAGTATGGCAAATCAATGTGGGCTGGAAAAAACCATCATGCTGTGAGCTTAGGGAAAAATGGACTGTCACATATGGACTTGGGTGCTGCCATCATCTCGTGGGCAGGTGTACTGCCAGCAAATGGAGCAACAAAATCAATCTGGGAACTGAGAAAATTGTCTAAGCTTCTTGAAATAATGAGCAATGCAACCTTTTCTGCCCTAGAATTGGTGACTGATGAACTGACTGCCATGAGAACAATGGTGCTTCAAAATCGCATGGCTCTTGACTTCACCCTAGTGGTGAGAGGAGGTACGTGCGCTTTAATCCAGGAGGAGTGCTGTTCGTATATTCCTGACCACAAACACGAGATAGACAATCATCTTGAGGTAATTCAGCAGGTGTCAGCCTTGACCAAACCAGGACCAAATCCATTGACAGACTTTTTCCAGAGATTGTTTGGGGGGGGTAGTATCCTGATGAACATCCTGATTGCCATCTGTGTAGGAATGATCCTACTGGTGGTATGTGTGTGCTGCTGCATCCCCTGCATGAAAAGACTGATTAAAGACTTTATAGACATGTCAGTTTCAGAAGCCTTATACCAAGGTGCTAAACCTGAAGAATTGTTAAAAATCTGAAAATGCTTTCATAAGTTTAAACTGAATGACTCTCTTAACTGCAAATCCTGAGTAGGAAGAGGTTAGGGGAAGAAAAAACTGTTTATGCTTATCTTGAAAGTAGAATAAAAGTATTAAAAGGGGGGAAATGTTAGAAAAATATGTAATAGTAATATGCATGCTTAGTGCATTTAGTGCATTCAAGATTTAAAAGGGTTAATGCATTTATTCTGTTCACACTGCATGAAATCTGCACAGCCATTAGAAACTTAGCAAGAAGCATTCTGTTTCTGCTAATGTCAGCAAATAACAAAAGAAGTAATTCATTTCTGCTAATATCATGGAAATTAACAAAGGGATATTGATTTCTGCTTATGCCATGAGAAAACATGCAGCTGCTAGAACCTATTGATAAAGAAAACAGTAGATGCTTGAAAGTTTAAACCGTAGTCAGCATTACTTGTACTAAAGCTAGAAATGTACCTTGAATCTAGGTAAAATGTAACACATGTATTAGAACAGTACAATAGAAGAATTGCAATGCTGAAATGGACTGACATAAACCCAAGGCCAGGTTGTTTTTCTTAAAATGTTTTGCAGAATGACAGATATTTTAACTTGGTCAGCAATAAGTCTAACAATATTTTCTGTAGAACATACAGAAAGCTGTGTCTAACTACGTCAGCAATAGAATGTAACATTTTATATGTGACATGAAGAGAAATGTATAAGTATAACCTACTAGTCATTAATCATTCAGACAAACTTTGTGCCTACATGCTTTGTCTCCTTGCTACAAGTAATAAAGGGTGCCTTGCTTGAACCTAACGTGAATTGGTCTTTGAAGCTTTTTCCTTTGACAGCAGTATAGTGCCTTTTTTAGGTGGTGTTCCAAAGACCAAATTACCACCATAACAGCTACAAACAAATGCAATCTGAGGGTCATGCTGCTCAGTGCTAGAAGTCTAAATCTCAAAATGCACTCACTTGAAGCACTTCTTAAAATGGAGAACATCGACATTTGTGCTATAACAGAGACCTAGTTAAAGGCAATAGAAAGCACCCCTACACTACCAGGCTATAACTCTTTCCAGACCTTTCGGCCGCAGAACTTGGGCCAAAGCTCCAAAGGCGGTGGTGTTTCCATATTCATAAAGGATGCACACACCTCCAGATTGGTAGCCCAACATAATGCATCAGAGATAATTCATAGGTTCATAGATTCATAGGTTCATACTAGGCTATCTGCCCAAGGGCATTTATAAGCCTAGCCCAGAGTTTTGTGGCTTTCGTCACCCCTTTAGTTTGAAGGAAACTATGCCCTTTATTTTGCTGTGCCTCTGTCAAGCAGTGGCAATGAGGTAATCCCTGGGGTATATTTGCGATCTCCCATCCATTGGTCAAGATTTTTCTTGAACAAGGCCAGCAAGGTGCTCTGCCTCACATGTACCGGGATTTTGTTCCACAGCATAGGGAGTCTCTGGGTGATGAATCTGTCCCTCCAACACATCCTATTAATAACCGTGTCCAGGTTTAAGTCTCCCGCCCTTGTAGTTTTGAGGGATCTAGATTTTTTGAGGTGAAGCATGTTCATCAATTCTGGGTTGGACATGGCCTTGTATGTCAGGCACAGGTCACCTCTGAGCAAACGGTAAGCGACTGAATAGAGCTGGAATTCCTTCAGTCGGGCAGCATAAGACATATTTTTGAGGCCGTTTATCCTTTTGGTGAGGAACTTTTGGGGCCTTTCCAGCTGCTGCAGGTGTCGGGTCAGATACATTCCGAATGGGGCATTGTACTCAATCATTGGTCTGATGAGTGATGAGTACAGGGGGCCGATGACCTCTCTTGATCTAGATGTGAATCCCTTCATGATCAGGTGGGAAATGTAGAAGGTCTTCCTAACTACTTTGGCAACGTGAGTGTCAAACGAAAGGTTACTGTCAACCCGGGTCCCCAGATCCCTGATAACCTCTTCTGTGCTCAATGGATTGCCACCTATATGGTAGCTAGGGGTAACCTTGTTTTTCCCGAGGGGTATGACTATGCATTTTTTGGCGTTTAACTTTAGGCCATGGCTCTGGCACCAGTTATCCATTTCTATGAGACCCTTCTGGAGGATATCTGTGTCAGATGTATTCTCGTCTATGGCGCCCAGTTTGCAGTCATCTGCAAATTTTGTCAGCCATAACCCTCCTGTGTTTGCTTGTACTTCTGAAAAGTAGATGTCGAACAAGAGTGGGCCCAGGACTGAGCCCTGTGGGACACCACCCATGACAGGCTCTGAGTTTGACATGGCGCTAGCAACTCTGACCCTGTGGGTTCTGTCACTTAGCCAGTTTGCAACCCATCTTGTGATGTATGGATTAACATTTAAGCTGATGAGTTTTTCAATGATACCTGAGTGGGGTATTGTGTCAAAAGCCTTTGCCAGGTCGAGGTAGGCTGTGTGGACTGCCTTTCCCTCATCAATGGCCTTGGTGACTGTTTCGAAGAAGTCAACCAAGTTTAAAAGGCATGATCTGACTTTGACAAAGCCAAACTGGGTTGGATCCAAAGTCTGTAAGTCCCCTATGTCTTTATTTATGAGTTCCATTATGATCCTCTCCATAGCTTTGCAGATCAGGCTTGTCAAGCTGATGGGACGGTAATTTCCAGGGTCGGTGGAGGCACCGCCTTTGTGAAGTGGGACCACAGTTGCCATGCGCCACTCCTTGGGTACGTATCCTGAGGTGAGGCTAAGATTAAACAGCTGTCCTAACTGTGGGTTTAATTCCTCATTGAGTTCATGGAGCACACAGCCGGGGACACCATCTGGTCCCATGGATGCTGTGTTTTTCGCCTTGGAGAGAGCAGTTCTCACCTGAGCGTTAGAGATGTTTGGGGGGCTACAATCCTCTGGTATAGATATCTCTCCTTTTGGGGGGGAGTTTGCACTGAACCTGTCAGCCAGTATGTTGGCAATGTCTGTAGGTTCAGTGATTTTTACATCATTTTGAACTAATTCTGAGCATATCTGGGAGTTTCCTCCCAGGTTTCTAACATAGCTAAAGAAGGCCTTATGATTGTCTTTGAGTCCTTAGCAATTTTCTCTCAAAATTTGCCTTAGATGATTTTATGAGAGCTCTTAGTTTTTACTTATAATGATCAAAGGTGTCTTACCTTTTAAGGATTTTGCTCTATCTTGTAGTAGCTTCCTCCTTTTGTTGTAGAGCTTGTTTATGGCTGGGGTCCACCAGACTGGGCGCTTGCCTTTGGTACAAAGAGTCTTTGTTTTGTTTGGGATTGCCTGATCCATGCAGTCCTGTAGGTGCTGGTAGAAGGCATTTGTAAGTGATTCAGCGGCTTGAGTAATGTTTTCCATGCTCGGGGCCTTAAAAGAGACCACACTAGTCTTCAGAAGTGTGAAGTCGGCTTTTGAGAAGTTCTTCACTGTGGTCTTTCTTGTCTCACGTACGGGGGCGGGATGAGGAGCTCCAGTGAGATTAGTTTATGATCTGATCTCACCAGTGAGGGGTATACTTCTGGTGTTGAACATTGTGATCCCATATTCGTGATGATGAGATCAAGTATGTTTTCACCTCTTGTGGGGATGGTGACTAGTTGTTCCATGGCATTTGAGTTTATGAACTCTAGGAACCTTTGGGCTAGAGTGTTGGGGCTTGAGTAGTGATCCCAGTCTATATTAGGGTAGTTGAAGTTACCTAGTATGATGGTGTTTGGAGATACATTTATCCCCTCCAGTGTTTTCAGGAAAGCTATGTGAGGGTCCTGAGTTTGAGAGGGTGGCCTGTAACATGCTACAAATTGCAGAGCAGTCTTGCCTATGGTTAATTGCACCTGGATGGTCTCCGATGCATCAGGTGCAGCTAACATTGGGTAAGACAGCGATTCAGGTTGTAGCCTGCTATCAGTCCACAATCAAGTCTGAAGACTCACACTCCACTTTCCTAAGCACCCTGGAGAATATTAGGGACCAACCTAACACTCTCACACTAGGCGACTTCAACTACTCCTCCATTAACTGGGAAAACTACTCATGCACTAATACACGTGCCCACCATTTCCTGGAGTTCATTAATTCCAGTGCCCTGGACCAGCTTGTTCTAACCCCCATTAGAAGTAGCAACATTCTTGATCTGGTCATTACTAACATGGGCGACCGTTGCTCTACACCAGTAGTCAGCTCCTCCCTTGTTAGATCTGACCACAAACTAATCACCTTGGAAATCCACATCCCTACCACACTCCACCCCCCGCAAAGGTAACCAACATGGAAAACTTCTCCAAAGTTAACTTTGGGCTCCAATAACAGAGGTGGCTAACTTCACGGCACCCATGCAAATGGAGAATAGTTGCATGGCCGCGGAATCATACACCAATGCACTGTACGAACATGTACACAAATGCATGGATCTCGTCATACCCAATAAAATCAAGATGCTCTCCTCCAAAAAAAAAAGGAAGCCAATATGGTGGTCCCCTGCCATAAACAAACTCTACAACAGAAGGAGGAAACTGATGCAGAATAAAGTAAAGTCCCAAGACTGAAAAAACTCCCTTATCATCCTCAACAAAAAGTTGAGATCCCTCATCAATCCTCTAAAGCTAGCTATGAAAACGAACATGTACACAAATGCATGGATCTCGTCATACCCAATAAAATCAAGATGCTCGCCTCCAAAAAAAAAGGAAGCCAATATGGTGGTCCCTGCCATAAACAAACTCTACAACAGAGGGAGGAAACTGATGCGATATAAGGTAAAGTCCCAAGACTGGAAAAACTCATTTATCATCCTCAACAAAAAGTTGAGATCCCCCATCAATCCTCTAAAGCTAGCTATGAAAACAGAATTGCAACAGATAGTAAAGGCACCCACAAGGCCTTCTATAGCTATGTAAAGAATCTCCATGACAATACCCAGATTTGTTCTGAGCTACTGCACAATGGTACCTCCTATACCAAGCCAACCAATATTGCCAATATACTGGCTGACAGATTCAGTGCCAACTTTACCCCTCTCACCCCCCAAAGGACCAATTATAATACTAGTAGACTGCCAGGAACCCAGTATTACTGCTGCACAGGTTAAACCAGCACTATCCAAGGTCAGGAATACAGCTTCAGTGGAACCTGACTACATCCCTGGCTGTGTTATACATGAACTACAGAGTGAACTGGCACCTCATCCACGTGCCCTGTTCAATCACAGCCTCACCTCAGGCTTTGCCCCTACTGAATGGTGCACTGCTACAGTCATCCCTTTCCACAAAGAAGGAGCGACTACAGACCCTGGCAACTATCACCCCATTAGCCTGATGAGTCTGATATGCAAAGCTATGGAACACATCATCATGGACCTAATAAACAAGGATATAGGGAATCTCCAATCTCTGGATTCTACACAGTTTGGTTTTGTGAAGCTTAGATCATGCCTACTCAACTTGGTTGACTTCTTTGAGTCAGTCATCAGAGCTGTAGATGAAAGCACGGTGGTTCATACAGCCTACCTTGAGCTGGCCAAGGCCTTTGATACCATTCCTCACTCAGGCATCATAGAAAAACTCACCAAGCTAGGCATCAACTCCTATATCACTAGGTGGGTTGCAAACTGGCTCACAGAACCCACAGTGTGAAAGTAGCTGACTCCAAGTCAGACTGCCAACTAGTCACAAGTGGATTCCTACAGGGTTTGGTCCTGGGTCCTCTCCTGTTTGGTATCTACTTCTCTGAAATCCAGACCAACATGAAGGGACTCTGGCTGATAAAGTTCACAGACGATTGCAAGTTGGGAGCTATTATTAACTCCCCAAGTGATGTTGACATCCTACAGAATGACCTCACTGATACCATAGACTGGTTTCAGGACCATGGCCTTAAGCTCAATGCCAAAAAATGTGCCATCATCTCCTTTGGGAAAAATCCAAAATAAGAGATCTGGGAACACAGGTTGACAGCAACCTCTCTTTTGATCACCACATTACCACTGTGATCAAAAAGTCCTTCCGTGTGGCACATCGCATTACTAAGGGTTTTGCATCCAGGAAGAAAAAGGTCATTGTCTCCCTCTACTCTTCCCTCATTAGGCCAATCATCAAGTACAATGCCCCATTTGGCATGTACCTCACTAGACACCTGCAACAACTGGAGAGACCACAAAAGTACCTGACAAAGAGGATCCTAGGCCTTAAACACTTTTCCTGTATAGACATACACAAAAAACTCCAACTATTCTCTGTCTCATATCGCCTACTTAGACGTGATCTCTGCTTGATTTACAAAGCCATGTCTGACCCAGCTCTGTTAGAAATGCTACATCTAAAGAAATCCCAATTCCTCTGCACCACATGCTCCAGAGACGTCAACGTAATTACCACAATCAGCAGAATGTGCTGGAGGGACAGGTTCATAACCCAGAGACTGCCCATGCAATGGAATAGACTTCCCATACATGTCTAGGAGAGCACCTCACTGACCCTCTTCAAGAGCAATCTTGATGAGTGGATGGGAAATAGAAAATTCACCCTGGGGATAACTCAAGTGGCTCTACTTGACAGAGGCACTGGGAACTAAGGTCTGGTTGCATGATGCCAGGGTAATCCTATGGCTAGGCTTGTAAAGGCCCCGGGGCCATTAGCCTAGTGCACACGTATGAACCTATGAACCTATGTTGATCTTGAAGCTTGTTTTGCAGATGTTAGGGCTTTTTTAACAATATGCACAGGGTAACCTCTGTTACAAAATCTATGAACAAGATCCTGTTCTTTCTGTTTTAAATCATGAGTGGATGAACATATCCTTCTAAGCCTCAAAAATTGTGACTTAGGGATATTATCAATGATATGTTTGGGATGACAACTGGTGGCATGCAACAATGTATTAAATTATGGATATTTCCTAAATACAGAACTTTGCAGAGTACCACCAACCATTGCTGTAACTTGTACATCCAAAAAGGTAACAAACTTTGAATGATAACTTACCGTAAAATGGATACTCCACTTACTCTCTTTTAAATATTTAATTTATTCCTGTAAATAAGCTGCATTTGACCTCCACACCAACCAGCAGTCATCCAGATATCTACACCAGATATCCATAGAATCCAAAAATATATTGTGAAAATCATCATATATAAGCTGTCCTTCACTTAGCCCATAAATAGATCTGCATATATTGGTGCAAATGAGGCCCCCCTGGCAGTCCCTTTCAATTGCAAACAGCACTGATTATCAAAGTAAAATACATTTTTAGTAAGAACATGCTCAGTTAAGCAAAGTAAAAATGTATTAAAGCCAGGGCTATATAAAGGAACTGGTTCTAACCAAAAGTCCAGTGCCAAAAGACCTGCCCAATGAGGAGTGTTGGTGTACAGGGCAGATACAGCTAATGTAATAACAACCAACCATCCTCAGTTTGCATATAATTTGCTATATTAAGAAATTCAGTTGTATCTTGAATATGAGAATGCAGATAATTCGACAGTGGTCTAAGATGTCTTGTCAAATAAATTGAAAGAGGTTATGTTAATGTTCCTTTTCTTGAAACAATCAGTCTGCCAAGGGACCTCTCAAGATTCTTATGGATTTTAGGCAACATATAGAAAGTATGTCTAGCGTGAATTGACACTGTAAGATGATATACTATTTCTTTAGAAATTATACCTTCCTCAAATGCTAAATGTAGAAACACATCTATTTCTTTCTTAAACAATGGTGTAGGGTCCAAATGCATCTGCTGATAAAATCGATGGTCAGAAAGTTGACTGAAAGTTTAATTATGATATATATCCCATTTACACATGACCACTGCTCCTCCTTTGTCTGCCTTATTAATTACTATTTTCTTATTCTGGTTTAATTTATGTAAAGCCTGCCACTGTGACCCTGACAAGTTATCTTTAAAAACATTCTTATTTAAACCATATAAAAAAATGCAAATCTTTCAAAATCAAATTTTGAAAAATCACAACATTTTTGCTCACAGGTGGCATAAAGGAGGATTGTCTGTATCTGAACTCATGAGAAAGCAAGTCTGCTGAAGGTTGTTGATCAAAGTACAACCATAAATTTAAAGTTCTACAAAAAGAAATAACATCTTGTGCAAAAGTATATTCAAACACCAAATAATTGGGAATAAAAGCCATCCCTTTATTCAACAATCCACATTCTGCTTGTGATAATTTTACAGAAGAAATGTTGTGTACATTTTGATTAACATTTACTTGTGCACCATCATTTGCAATATTGTTTCTAAACTTGCAACTCCCACATTTATGTTTTTGCCCGTCCCTTCTAATTCTCCTAAAGGGACATCAATATTAACCTTCTTTGTTAAGGCAGATTGTGAGGATGCAGGTGTTTATGTTTCTGTGGCAGAAGAAAACTCATCTGCAGAGGTATCTGAATATCTGAAGAAACATTGAATTTCTTTAAAACAGATCTCTTTCTCTTACACTTGAAAGTACCAGATGAAGGAACCTTATTTTCAACAAACTGCAGATTTCTTGTATTCAAATGGTTTACCCAAAGAATAATCCTTTAAATCTCATTGAAATTTTGTAATCATCCTATACTTCATGTCCTTTTCAGCTATTATTAAAGTCTTTGATAACACTGACATCAGCTTAAAGTATATAACTCTTGTTTGTATGGCTTAGCCATATCACATAACTCAGCAATAGCATTAGTTAAACTAGAAATTTTACATTAATAAAAAGAGATTAAGATCTTAACAAATGATATCGAGGACAACTGTTGACCTCCTGCCATTCTTGAAGGAACAAATCATCCACCCCTTTAACATAAAGTTGAATTTTAACACACAAACCTCTTGGAGTGATATTTTTAGTACAATAGGCTTTAAAAAGCCTTAAATGCCACACATGCATTCCCATGTCATAACCACAGATAAACATTTCAGAATATATGTACATGAGGCCAAACTAGCCCCATTTTTAGATTGATTAACTCCAACATCAAGAGATGAATCAAAAGCATTTAAATCGTCCTTATTGGCTGATTGGCCTCCCAAAACATGGATTAAATCCATAGCTAAAAATTCCCCCAACAAACTAAATCCAACTCAGATTGTGTTGTTACATACAATATTCTATAAAGCAAATATATATAAGACACTTTACAAAAAAATGTTTGAAATACAAATTTGACAGATGACACTGAAAAACATACATGATATTCATGTGAGCATTATCCCCTTAATCTTCCATATTATTTATTGGAATCCCCACACTGTTCATATGGCAGAACTCTGCTGAACTGTCAAATAAAGTTCCAATAATTTTCCAAACCAGTTATTTTCAACATATGAATGAACAGCTGACACAAGATCTTTTGTTGAAGTAAAATGTCTGGTATTTGTTAAATGGTGGTGCAAATCAATATAAAAAATAAGTATATAAGTGACCTTCTTAAATAATAATAGCAAATGTCCAACCTGATTACTTCCTCCAAGGAGTCACACAACTTCACAACTTCTGCTACCAAGGCAAAATAATTGTCCCTGCCCAAAAACAGGGAGAACAAAACTCTCAGATGAATTGCTGTTAATTCCAATCTACAAATGAACAAACTATAAGTCTATGTCAGATAGGCTATAAATTTGAAACGAAGCACATAAAAAGATTCACAGCTGAAGACACCACACGGGCGACCAGTGATTATTTTAAGAAACCAAAAAATAAAGGCAGCCACCTCATATAAGCCACCATGCAATTAAGTAAAATGTTTAATTTGTGGCAGGTTTAATCCTTCAGCCTCAAAACAAAGCAAACAAATGTTACCGGATCACTGCTGATAGTTCTGATCCTCTATTCAGTCGACTCTCAGCTGATAACTCAGGTGTCCAAATTTTTACATAAAAATTCCCATAGCATGACACAAACTGCATGAAGATCTTCATATAATAAGTAGGCTCCACAAACATCTAATTAATACTCCAACCTTATTATTTCACCTCCTAGTGAAATAAAGTTCAAACCAACTACACAGTTAACTAGATGTTATCACAAAAAGGTGACTCATCATCTGAGCCACAAAACAAACAGGGTCAGATTTCAAATTGACCAGATACATTGTTAATACTCCAATTTCTCAATTGAATCAGCTAATAATCCATGGCCTTCTCTTGGTAGAGAAAAATGACCAAAAAAAAATCTTCCGCTGTATCAGTATAACACCCTCCATGTCTTGCTGACCACACCACCATCAATAACATAATTCAGGTCAATGGCTGGCCTTTAAATTATACTCCAAACATGGATAAATCAACTGAAATGAGCCACTGGAACCATACCCAGCAGAGAACTGACGGACCAACAGCGCAGGGAAAAAAAATAAATGTCCAAAAGCTCACAAAGTCCCATGCAAGTATGGATAGGTGCAAGGCCCAAAACATCCAATGGCAAAAAAAAAAAAAACAGCACTCCAAGTCAGCTCTCAAAATTTAATGTTTACTAAATCTCAAAACATGTTATAAAACACGTTATAAAACAAACCACATATAGGTGACAATAATATGTATAGCATACAGGTTTTGGCTATAAAGGTTATCCGATATCAAACTGAGAATCTTAAGTTGTCTTTTTCATGCAAGCAGTGGTATTTTCCATTCAAAAATGAGCATGCTGATAGGTCAGCCCAACCAGTGTGCCCGTTATAAATCAAATATATACCAATGGAAAAAAGTCCAGTCACCTGAACTTTCTTCTGTTAATATATGCTAAGAGAACACTACTTTTTTTTTTATTTAAGAAAAAACTAAACTTACAAAAATGGATACGTCAAAACAACGAGAGAGGTGGGACAGAAAAAAATACAAGGATAATCAGGTACATTATGCAAAACTCGAAAAACATACCTGATTATTCTTAAATTTTGTCTATCCTGTTTTTCCCGCATGTTTGAAGTCTCCGGATTTCCTTTTTTTTTAATTAAAAACAAACAGACCAAAAAAGCAATGAAGATCTTCATTCCTCCATTGCTTCCTTTACAGAGCACTGGTGCAACGCACGAGCATGGGAACATAAGTCCCATAGGCATGCGTAGCACATCAACAAAGCCAGATGATACCGGGGAAAAATGCAGAAGAGCACCATACTGCTGTTATACAAGGACATTATTTAAGAAAAGTAAGTAACTTTTTTCAATAGCAATAACCCATGGCTGAGTGTTGGTAATGCTGATTTACCCAAGATTGGCTTTGTTTGGTCACTCAGGTTTCACACTCTTGACCAAACCAAACCAACCATGGGTAAATCCAGCATTGCCCACACCTAGCCATGTGTTATTGCTATATTATTTAGTACTTTAGGTACAAAATGGCTCAGCTATAATTTTGTTGAAAACAAGAAATTGCTGGATGTCTACAAAGTGATTTCTGTTATTTGTAGTTTGCTGCCAGAAATGCAAGGTAACTTTAAAGCAACATGCACTGAAAGGCATGTAATCCCTTGAGTACAATTTGCAGATGAAGAAAGGCTCTGTCCTGGAACACTGCATGCACATTACTTTGTGTAACAGCTCCACAACAATACAGATTAAACAATGTGAATCTGCTAATTGTATGACCCACTGGAATTTGTAAACTGACACTAGCACACAATTATGTAACGTTCATTTCATATTAGACAAGTTATAGATAGTTTGATGGCAGTGCTTAAGCAAGTAACGGATTAAACTTAGGTGTTTCTGATGAATGGCTTTAAAATATCTGCAGTTACAGTTGTCTGGGTTCTGGTGTGACAGAACTATTTTTATGGGCTCATATGCTGTCTCCCTGTTAGTACTATAATATAGCTTAGCTGTCCTGCTGTACATAAACTGAAAACTAAAAGACTGCCAAATGAACACTTTTTCACATTAGTTACTTTGTTCTGTTTGCTTGACAAGTCTTAGTTTTGCAAACCAGATGAAACAACATTTATAAAAAAGTTTATTTTGATTGCCTGAAAGAAGCATTTTTCAAGTCCCTGGACTTCATGGAAAGAGACAAGGAGGAGCTCTTGGATTATGTGGCCCAGGCAGGTATGACCCTAACCCTGAGCCGCATCCTACCGTTGCCCAGAATGATACTGCAGTACAAGCAGAAAATGATTGACTTCAACAATTGGGCAAGTTTCTCATATCATTCTAATGGGATTCAGTATCTATCTGCCTGGGATGACCTGATTGACAGATCTCAATGCTTTGTCAGAGATGGCCTGCATCTGTCACCCCTGGGTTTCTGGATACTGGCTAAGGCTCTTGCCACCACTATAGTCCCTTTTTAGGTAATGTTCCAAAGACCAAATTACCACTGTAACAGCTATAAATAAATGCAACCTGAGGGTCATGCTGCTCAATGCTAGAAGTCTAAATCTCAAGATGCACTTACTCGAAGCACTCCTCAAAATGGAGAACATCGACATTTGTGCTGTAATGGAGACCTGGTTTAAATCAGCAGAAAGCACCCCTGTGCTACCAGGCTATAACTCATTCGACACCTTTCAGCCCCAGAACATGGACCGAAGCTCCAAAGGCAGCGGTGTCTCCATATCCATGAAGGATATGCACACCTTCAGACTAGTAGCCCAGCATAACGTATCTGAGATACTTCAGGTACAACTAACATTGGGTAAGACAGAGATGCAGGTCATAGCCTGCTATAGGTCCCCAACCATGTCCCAAGACTCACACTCCACGTTCCTAGGCACCCTGGAATCTATTAGTGTCCAACCCAACACTCAATACTAGGTGACTTCAACTACCCCTCCATCAACTGGGAAAACTATTCATGCACCAATACACTGGCCCAATGCTTCCTGGAATTCATCAATTCCAATACCCTGTGCCAGCTCATTCTTACCGCCACTAGAGGAAGCAACATCCTTGACCTGGTTATTACTAACGTGGGCAACCATTGCTCTACACCAGCAGTCAATTCCCCTGGTTTGATCCGACCACAAACTAATCACCATGGAAATCCACATCTTACCCACACCCCCCACAAAGGTAAAAACCATGAAAAACTTCTCCAAAGCTGAGTTTGGGCTCCTAAAAACAGAGGTGGCTAACTTCACGGCACCCATGTCAATGGAAAATAGATGCATGACTGCCGAAGCATGCACCAATGCACTGTACGAACACATACATAAATGCATGGAACTAGCCATACCCAACAGAACCAAGATGCTCTCCTCCAAAAAAAAGATGCCAATCTGGTCCCCTGCTATTAATAGACTCTACAACTGAAGGAAGAAACTGTTGCAGAAAAAGGTGAAGTTTCAAGATTAGAAAAACTCCCATATTAGCCTCAACAAAAAGTTGAGATCCCTCATAAAATCCTCTAAAGCCAGCTATGAAGGCAGAATTGTGGCAGATACTAAAAACAACCACAAAGCCTTCTATAGTTATATCAGGAATCTCTACAGCAATACCCAGGTTTGTTCTGAGTTACTCCAGAATGGTAACTCGTATACTGAGCCAACAGTTATTGCCAACATACTGGCCAACAGATTCAATGCCAACTTTATCCCTCTCTCCCCCCGTAAAGGACCAATCACAATACCAGAGAAATGTCAGGCACCCAGCATTACTGCAGCACAGGTTAAAGCTGCATTTTCTAAGGAGAAGATTACAGCTTCCATGGGACCCGACAATATCCCTGGATGTGTTGTGCATAAACTAAAAAGTGAACTGGCACCACATCTGTATGTCCTGTTCAATCACAGCCTCACCTTAGGCTTTGTCCATACCAAATGGTGTACTGCTAAAAGGGGAGCAACTACAGACCCTGGGAATTATCGCCCATTAGCCTGATGAGTCTGATATGTAAGGCTATGGAGCACGTCATCATGGACCAATTAACAAGGATATAGGGAATCTCCAAACTCTAGATCCCACTCAATTTGGTTTTGTGAAAAGCAGATCATGCCTGCTCAACCTGGTTGACTTCTTTGAGTCAGTCATCAGAGCTGTGGATGAGGGCAAGGTAGTTCATATAGCCTACCTCGACCTGGTCAAGGCCTTTGATGCCATTCCCCACTCAGGAATTATTGATAAACTCACAAAACTAGGCATCAACCCCTATAGCACTAGGTGGGTTGCAAATTGGCTCACAGATAGAACCCACAGTGTGAAAGTAGCAGAATCCAAGCCAGACTGCCAATCAGTCACAAGTGGAGTCCCACAGGGATCAGTCCTGGGTCCTCTCCTGTTTGGCATCTACTTCTCAGAACTCCAGGCCAACATGGAGAGACTCTGGCTGACCAGGTTTGTAGATGACTGCAAGCTGGGAGCCATTATTATCTCCCCAAGTGATGTAGACATCCTACAGAAAGGCCTCACTGAGACCAATGACTGGTGTCAAAACCATGGCCTTAAGCTTAATGCCAAAAAATGCGTCATCATCTCCTTTGGAAAAAACTCAGTTCCCACTAATTACCCCATCAATGGGAGCCCACTGAATACTGAAGGCTTTATAAGAGATCTCGAGACACAGTTGACAGCAACCTCTCCTTTGACCACCACATTGCCACTGTGATCAGAAAGTCCTTCTATATGGCACATCTCGTTACCAATGGTTTTGCATCCAGGAATTAAGAGGTCATCATCTCTCTCTACTCTTCACTTATTAGGCCAATGATCGAGTATAATGCCCCATTTGGCATGTACCTCACTAGGACACATGCAACAGCGGGAAAGGCCACAAAGGTACTTCACAAAGAGGAACCTAGGCCTTAAACACATGTCCTACATGGACAGACTCAAAAAAACTCCAGCTATTCTCTGTCTCATATCGTCTACTAAGAGGCAATCTCTGCTTGACTTACAAAGCCATGTCAGACTCAGCTCTGTTAGAAATGGTACATCTAAAGAAATTCCAATCCCTCTGTACCACACGCTGCAGAGACATCAACCTCATTACCACAATCAACAGAACATGCTAGAGGGACAGGTTCATAACTCAGACTGCCCATGCTCTGGAATACACTTCCCATACATGTCAAGCAGAGCACCGCACTGGACCTCATCAAAAGAAGCCTTGATGAGTAGATGGGAAATAGAAAGTTCACCCCAAGGATCACCTAAGTGGGTCTACTTGATAGAGGCACTGGGAACTAATGTTGGGCTGCACAATGCCAGGGAACTTCTATGGGCTAGGCTTGTAAAGGCTCCAGCATCATTGGCCTAGTACACACCTATGAACCTATGAACCTATAAACCTCTGAGACTGAACTTGGTTTTTAAAATATTTCCAGTTCCATGGAACATTCTCCATATATAGCTGCATTTCCATTTCAATAGAAGGCAAACTAGTTCTCTTGCATTCAATAGTTTCTAGCCTTGAGGCAGATTGACACATTCACGATCTGTTTATTGATATGTGCAGCCATTTTGACCATGGGGTGGCATGCCCATCTGAATATGAAAAGTCCCAGTTTGGACTGTCATTCAAGGTGTCAGAGACCCAATTATAGGATGGGGAATTATGAGGCTTTACCTACTCACCTCACCTGGAGGATGCATGCAAAGAAAGTTTCTCATGTTGATTTTAGTTAACAGTTTCTGTGGATCACAGGAACATAACAGCAATATCTCGATTGTTAAGGCAGTAGGGCTGCTTGTGGGGTTACATCATATGTATGAGATGACTAATGTCCCCATACTGCACACATTGCATACCTACTCCATGGAGTATAGTCTGGGCCCATGCTAACAGAATGGCAGATGCAAGTAAACAATGACAGCCTACCATTTGCATGAAAGCTGTGACTTCTGTCATATGGAAGAGAGCAGCTGGTTGTACTGTGGATGTTTCAGAGGTCAAAAAAAAAAAAATCTATTTATTGATATGAGGGCCGCCACATTTTATACAAAGCTCTGTAGCTATATGAATGTTCAATTTGTTTCAATGATATTATTACTCCAGAGCTATTCTAAACATATGGGTCACCATAATCTGATGCTCCTGAATTTAGATGGAAAAGCTCAGTGAACATACCAAGCATTTATTTTGTAGTACACTGATTTGCTGGTAGCAGCTACTGTTTCCTGGTTGGAATCAGGCTGTCAGTTATTTCATTGCAGATGGAAATCCCATCTTTTAATATAATGACCCCGTAATAAGGTTTAATTTCTCTTAACAAGTGAAACAAAGTTAGTTGGAGAATTATGTTTTCAGTCATTTATTTCTCTTCTTCACCTTTGAATAAAGTGTAAATAAATCTAATATAATTTCTTCCCAGTAAAGCTATATTAACAAAAAATTAAGTGATGCAGATTATATCGTGAAATTCTCTTGCATGTTTATCATTATATTTCAAAGGTTATTAGAACATACTATTTAAATGAATAATTGCAAGAACCATTGTATTCTGTACCTTTAGGGGTATGGAAAAGATTAGACCTCTTCTATAAGTTGGAAATCACAATGCTCATTAAGAGATAATATCACTGTTGGGATAAAAATTTGACCTTAAGTTTAAAATAAATACTCATGGCACAATTTCTGGAGCTATATATGTATGGGGTTTAAATGATGTCTGTAAATATATTAATTGTGTTGTTATCACTGAACTACATAGAAAGAATATCAGGACAAGCATGTAGATTATCAACAATCTTACTATTAAATATGAAATATAAGTGAAAACTTTGGGCTCAGATCCATGCCACAGAGAGATTAAGCCTGCACTTTGACCTAGATAACCTTTGATCAACTAGAGTCTCAGCCACTGGAACAGTCTATGAAGGAGGGTGGGAGTGAGTGACCAGTGCCACTTTACCTGTCCTGTGATTTGGGAGAAAGTTCAGACTCCTTTAGATATCTAAGACTACTAGAGGGAGGGAGGGCAATGCTTGCACTGTCTGGACTAAGGACAAGCATTTGGATCTAAGCCATATACACAAGGCAGCCATTAGTAGCTCAACTGTGGAAAAGGGTACGGTCACAGGGAAGCCTTAGCAAAACCTCACATATGTAACTAAGAATATCAACCATTGGAGGAGACAGTTGTTCAAGAAATAGAAAACACCTCATGGCTACCTGGATGACAGCTACAAATGACTGGCCCTCACTGTAGTGATGAGGAGTGAACGGGTACAGATACAACAGAAGGCTAGATAGGCAAGAGGCACGAGTGAGTGGAAAACACGTAAAAAATAAATGAGGGAAGATTTTGTTAATCATTTCTCATTTTCATTTTGGAACTGCATAGTATATCATTAAGAGAATAGCAGAAGTTAATGTGTGAGATTTCTCAGAGGCCTTCAGAGAGTTACAGAATGCCTAATCATTGTCGCTTATTGTCCCTAGTGTACAGCACTCACATTACCTCTGTTAATCTCAAAGTCGTCATCAGATACACAGAGGCAATTCCAATATGTGCTTAACAAGCTGGTAGGGTGGGGGTTAAACAAAATATGGTAAAGATTATGACAATCTTCTCAAGCTGGGTTATTCAGATATATAAGAAAACATTGTTCTGGAAAACCTCTTTAAATATGTCAGACAAGGACTGATATCCCACATTATCACCACCACCCATACTCTTTCCTCACCTGTCCTCTCTCATCCTGTAAGGATCAAATTGCACATACAGAAAACCAGGTGAATGCAACAGCTTTAGCAGGTATCTGCACCACAGATATATCAAACTGTTTACTAAGGTACATTACTCTCACAGTATGAGCATAGTCTATTACTTACAGCACATGCAAATACACCTCATGTTATACATGTGGTATCTTCCCTCAGCAGGATGTGCTCCACTGATCATCAAAGTGACACTGGGCTGTTAATAATTTTACTTTGGAAAAGTGGGGTTGTTTTCCAGTTATAGAATAGCAAGCACTTCCACTAGATTGTGTCTCTATAATAAGCTACCAAGAACGTCTGCATAGCAGTTTTCTAAAAGACCTAATCTTCCCTGCTTAAGATGGTGAAGAAGTTATCTCAGGGATCTAATTTCCTCTAATTTCTCATTCCTGCTGGTTAAGTAAGAATAGACATACAAACCTGAGCTTTCTCGCGTGCTAATCCAGACTTCATTGGGAGGGTACACGGCACAGCTGGTATTGATATGCTCAAATTTGAAATTCTAAGAAATCATAAATATCGGATAAAAATGGTGTGGCTAAACATGATAATGAATGACATGGAGAGATAGAGAATGTATATCCTGGGTCACATGTGACATCACAGGTTAGGGTCATACAGTGTAATGCCATAACTTATTTCTTGTCAAGTCTTTTGTCCAAAATATTTTCAGTATACAGTTATCTTTAATATAAGTCATATATAATTTGTTATATGCTCCCCATTGTAAAGCTTATCAGTGCTTATCTGTGTATCTTTTGTGTTGCTGCGGCTCACATTATGACTGAATATTATTATTGAATCTGTGTGCCTGACACCAAAATAAAAACAAAAAATACAAATAAAATATTTATTTTATCTGCTTAGTCTTGTAACAAAAAGGTATTAAAAATCAACGGTGAATTGTTAGAACATTAATTTGACTGGCTCAGCTTCAACGTTTAATCCTTTTCTTTATCAGTCCTGTCTGTACAAGACTGAACATTGTAATGAGAGAGGCTGTTTAGGAAGACATATGACAGAACAGCTTTATGCTGCTTTGCTTTATGAAGGTCAGCTTTCTGTAACTGCACAATAAGGTCCTGTGTATGTGTTTTTGGTATAAGATGGCATTTCTTTAACTCTGGTGGGTTTTCATTAAGCGTATCTGACTACAGAGATAGCTTCATAATGCTTCCTCTGGGAGGCCTCACAGGGGACAGACTACTGGGAAAGGAATGCACTGTGTTTTCTTTAGCCGACTATTCTTTTTGAGGTTCACAAGAACTAAAAACCTTAGTTTCAGCTTTGGTTCATTTCAGAATGCTTTTATTTCTCACTGAGACTTAACTACATAACTTTTTTTTTATAGCTGTAACTCATATCTTATTTGTCAGCATTTAAATGTGGAATAGCAACGTCTGTCACATGATAGATATTTATTATGAGCAAAACCTCTTATTTTTCAGTTGTGCTGGACATTAGTATTTATTCTACACCTAAATTAAATTTCTAAGAATTTTCTGCATAATCATTTACAGAAATTTTGCAACTGGGATATTCTGTTTTTGCTAGGTACAGCAAATGGCTGAAGTGGTGTTAAGTTTTCTTTATACAGTGCATCCGATAATTACATTAAAAGTACTAAAACCCTTTGGTTTAGGTGATTCTTTCTAAAGTGTAGCACTGAAGTTCACAGTGATTGTTTCTCATCTATCTATTTATATATTGATTGTCTTCAATATACCTATATCTATAATTGATATCTATCTACCTATCCATCTATCTGTCTAATTCCCTACATTGCCACATGTTTTAATCATTCCCAATTATTGATTAACATAACAGTAAATAATTAAAGAAATAAATAATAAAATGTAGTATAACAGAATCATGTGTATCTGGAAGAAATCTGATTTAGTGTCCCACTGCACTGGCCTGACGGCAACACGTTTTGAGCTTTAAAAGAGAGAGAGAGAGAGCGAGAGAGAAAGATCACATAAAAACATACATTGGTATGGGTATTTGCTACCCCCTACTGATGCTGAGATGGAGTTACAAGCATCAGCTTTTCAAGGTGGTTCATGTTTGCAAGCTACTAGCTTGTTTCTTTTTTCAGTGCATGTGTTTCAAGGAAAATGATTTAGTGTCAGGTGAAATGCAAGAGTGGATACAGGAAATCTGCTTACCTGTACTGGGCACATGCAGTTAACTGCAGGTTCTGTGCTCTACGTTACTACTGACTGCGTCTCAGGGTCACACCTACCTGCTTCAACATGTACTCTTACTTTCATAGTGTAGCTAAAACATAATGTTTGGTGTGACATGCAGACAATAATTTCCTAACAAAGATCTGAAAAGCTTGCATGAGTTTTGCGGATCATGACAGAGACCTTTAACTCTTAGGCTAATGCTAGTTAGATTAATACATACATACATACATGCATACATACATACAAATGTTTCAAGCACAGGCATTAAAGCCCTTCTAGCTTGCCAATATGCCAAAACACTTGTTCCCATAATAAATGTCCAGGCTGTTCTTAAAAATATCTAAACTAGTACTTGCTTTAATTTAATTTGGTAGTCTGTTCCAAGCATCAGCTACTCTGTCAGAGAACCGATTCGTACACTTCTCATTCCTATAGAATCTTTTACATAGGTTATCTGACAATTCTATAGTACTTTTTGATAACCCCAAACATTCCCAGAGGTAGTTGTCCCTAAATGCCCTATATACCTGAATGAGATCTCCTCTTAAATATCTGTAAGAGACACTGTACAAGTTCAGATATTTTAGTCTTTCATAATAACTTAGATTTTCACATCCATGGATTCCCTTAGTATATTTCCGCTGTACTCTTTCCAGTTTATTCATGCTTGTTTTACTATGTGGTTTCCATATTCTTATTCCATACTCAAGTTTGGGTCTAATGTAACTAACAAACAATGACTTCATTATGTTTGATTTCCTAGACTTTATAAATCTTTTTATACAACCTATAGTTCTATAACTATCATTAGCCAATTGGTCGATATAATTAGAAAAACTCATAGCTGAATCTACCCATATACCCAGATCCTTAAATGAGTCTACAGTTTCCATCACTGTGTGCTGTATTAAATATTCACCTTTCAGTTTATGTCTCCCAAATCTCATATGCTTAGTTTTTGATGTATTTATCAAAATATTATTCTTCTGTGCCCAAATGGTCAATTTAGTCAAATTATTTTGCAGACATGCCTTATCTGTACCACTTGTAATCAGTTTACCCAATTTCAGGTCATCAGCATATAGACTGTAGAACACCTCAGATGAAAAAGTAAGATCTAAAGGATACAATCTAAACAAGTAAGGGCCTAGTACAGAGACCTGTGGAACACCTTGACTATAACCAAGGATTTCACCTGTCCAGTTGATGTGTGATACTTGCCATGTCCTATTTGTAAGCCATGCAGCTATTCATCTTATCAACAGTGCATCAATACCTAGTTCTACTAATTTATTGATTAGTGTTTTGTGCATGACCCTGTCAAATGCTGAAGTCAAATCTATATAAATCACATCAGAGCACAATTTTTCATTCATAGCTGTTATTATATTGTTATAGAACATCATGTTACAGGTGGTAATAGATCTATTTTCAACATATGCATGCTGATATATGGTTTCAAGTCCCAACCTATCCAGTTCTGACAATAACTTATCCAGTATTACCTTCTCCATTATTTTTCCACAACATGAAAGTAGACTTAAGGGTCTATATGAGTCTGCATTTGTCCTACTCCCCTTTCCCTTAAAGACAGGTTTAATAAGTGCATGTCTCCAATCTTGAGGAATCTCTCCATATTTATATGACCTAGTAAATAATAGATGTAATGGCAGTGTAAGTTCTTGCTTAAGTGTTCTCAGGTCATTGTTACTTATTCCGTCTCCTCCCTGCACTTTGTTTGGATCCAGTTTGCATAGTTCTTTTTCAATATAATCTAACTTGATTCCAGTATCTGGGGTTACCTGGATGTCACTAGAACAACTTACCACCCCTTTTGTGGAGCCAAACAGTTTTGCATAAGATTTTGTAAATGTATGTATAATCTGTTGTGTATGAGAATACATTTTAGAATCTGCACACAGTTTATCAATTTGTGTATCTTTAATCCTTCCACATCTTATGTATCTATAAAAAGGTTTCGTATTATGCTCAATATCTTTATATAAATTTTCTTCAAATTTTTCTTGATCTTGTCTAACACTATGCTTAATCTGTTTGTCTAGCTCGTTTATTTCAGTTTTCAAAGTTGTAGTTCAACCTCTCTTCCATTTCTTATATTTTTTGTCTCTCACCTTAATCAGGTATCTTGTTCTTATGGAAATATACCCCTTGATGTTGCATGCCTATATCCTGATGTTAAACATTTTTTTGACTTTTTGCACTCAAACAATTTCTCTTTCAAAACTTCCCACATTCCATCTGCAGTTTTTCCACTGAACACCTCACTCCAGTTAGTTTAATATAGTAACTGTTTTGCTTCCCTATAATCTGTAATTAACCTTCTGTGCATTGGCTTAGATTTCAGTTTGGCAGAATTATCTAGCAACAAATTAACCTTTATGACCTCATGATCACTACACATCAATGGTGGTAAAACTTGACTTGAAGTTACAGTAATTTCTTTGGGAACACAAACAATATCTAGTATATTCCACCCCTGGTAAATTTTTTTACAATCTGAAGCATTTGTTGTTCCTGAATATATTCTGTGAATAATTTCTTTACTAACGTTGTTCAATCAATATTATTCCAGTCTGTTTCTGGTAAATTTAAGTCCCCAGCTAATATTATTCTTCTCTCCTGTGTTTCATGTAAGAAATGTATGAATTCCTCTTGGTCATCTGTACTTGACTTTGGTGGTCTGTACACTCCAACAATTGTTATATGTTCCAGGGTTGTCTTTAACAACCATCAGAGATGCATCAAATGCTGCTATCTGTGAATTGTTGCATTTTTGACCTGGCAAAAATCCTGGCTAGTGTTTGTCAAATATTGTAAACTATCTGCTACAAAAATTATCTTCCCTGATCTAGACAAATGCACACTATTCTGTCTGAATATGTGTGCCCAAAAGAAGGCTTGGATGCTCTACACATTTCCATTTTTTTAAAACAGGACATTTTTTCCATATAGGTATTTAGCCAAAAAATCTTTTCATTCACAGTGACCTGACTATCCTTTCTATAGGTGATTTGTGAAAAATATGTCCTAACACCAGTACAAGCTATACTATCTAGGAGGGCTGTCAGTTCCTAACAGTCAGAGAATCTTTGTTGGTGACATAATTTGTACCAACATAGGTTCATAGATTCATAGGTTGGTACTGGGCTATCTGCCCGAAGGCATATATTAGCCCAGCCACATTGTGCGGTATTCACCGCCCCTTTAGTAGTTCCCTAGACCCTTGTACTAGCAGCTAGTACCCTTGGCCCCTATCTAGTAGTGCTGTTGGTGTGATCCCAGGTGTGAACTTTCTGTTACCCATCCACTCATCAAGGTTCCTCTTGAAGAGTGATAGTGAGGGGCTTTGTCTTATGTAGCCCTGAGGTACACGACTCGTTACTGGTCTGAATTCAGACATAGATCCCGCTACTCTTACTTTATGGGATCTGTCTGAGAGCCATGAATTAAACATGAACATAAATTAAAACAGATCCATACTTCTTTACATTAAGGCGTTCCAAGGCTTGTTTCACATCTTCTGTTTTTGCTCCTGGCAAGCATAACACTACTCAATGTTCATTATCATCTTTGCAGATATAAGTATCAGTTCCTCTAATAACTGAATCTCTGATTACAAGAATATCTTTGCTGACCATCTCTTTAGAATATTCAGCTTCTAATACAGTCATTTCTGCTCTATCAATTGTTACGAAGGATAGATCTTCATCACTATTAGTCTTATTAATTCCACTGTTTTCATTGCTTATTAAATTCTCATCAAGCTGGCATTGTAAATCCACAGCTTGAGCCACGTAGTCAACATCTGTCTTTCTCTTCTTTTTTCTTACAGTAATGTACTTCAATCCTTCCACGTTCAGTTTTGATTTCTTCCTTTTCACCTTCCCCTTGCCTCTTTTTTCTACCTTTTCAATTGGAAAGGTGATGCCTTTTTCTGTAGGCTGAGTTTTCTGATAACTTCATTCCCTGTCATCAGTGTGTCACATAAAGCAGAATCCTTTTTACTACGTATTCTCTTTCCGTTACAGTCATTAGTCAGTTTCTTTTTCTTCCATGTTATTTGTTGAGAACTTCTTCCTTTCTTTCTTTTTTAGTTTCCTTCTAAACAAACCGGATCCTAATGTCATCCAAGACCTCCATTTCAAAGTTCATCAAAGTTCTCTCTTTTTATTATTATCAGGATTTATTTATTTAATCATATGTGGCTTGGAAGAGAATGCAATACAGAAAATAAGCCTATAAGCAAAAGCTACAACAGTAAACATCGTTAACAATAGTTAAAAAGAACAATGAAGAGTCCTAAAGTCAAACAAAAAAGCAATATACTTTGGTATACTTCTGGTCTAAGATAGGTTAAGGAACATGACAGTTGTTTAGCTGGACTGCCAAGAAGAAATCTATCAGTTAAAAAAGGCCTGTTGAGAAGTAGGGCAGAAGCATTTAACCCTCCTGGTTAGTCTGAAGAAAGATTTCAGAGCTCCAATAAAAAGCATGTACATGTCCAAATATCTGACATTGCAAGATATATCATTCCAGACTTTATGGACCTGGAACCGAGAAAGCCTTAAAAACATAAATGAGTTTATGAAATTAGTAGTGGGACAATAAAAATACCCAGGCAAAAGAAGACCTAATTGAGTGAGTAATTGATTTAACTGAAACCGAATGAATGAGAAAACAGAACAATTCATTGTTTTATAGTTTGATTTATTTTTGTTTATTTACACATTTGTTGACTGGAAAAGCACATTGTTCCAAGCAGCCTATTCAGGTACAACCTAGACCAACAAGGCATTTACACATAATGAATAATGATACTATTTATAAAGTTAAGTACAAGTTTTATGAGAAGTACATGCAAATATATATTCATTCATACAAACATCTGCAGCGTAGTAATATATATATATATATATATATATATATATATATATATATATATATATAGATATGGATTCACTATACAATATCGAAATACTGAAATATCGAATTTCAGTTTTTCGAGACTGAATAGTCGAAAAACCACATACATGAAAACCCACATTCACGAATACTACAATCGCGACCATTCACACACATACACACACACACACACACACACACACACACACACACACACACACACACACACACACACACACACACATAAACCAGGACATAATCACACACACACATACACCTACCTAACTAAAAAAAATGACAACAAACACAAACACACTTAACCTACCTATAAGCAGGGGGGCAAGTCCCCCCTGCACCCCCCCACCCCCCTACTTATATATTCTAACTCTGAGGTCGCACTAAACACACAAACACACAACAAACACCACCGCACACACTCACACACACTAAACTCCCTACCCATTATGCTCAAACACACAACACTTACCTGAAACCCCAGATAAATCCACAAACCGCACCACACGTCATGAACGCAACACCATGATAGCAGTGGATTCGACATTTGCGGATTCAGCATAGTGTAGTTTTGGTTAACTGCACTTTCCACTTTCCACTATTCGGTCTTGATGTATATATGTATATATATATATATATATATATATATATATATATATATATATATATATATATATATATATATATATATATATATATATATACACACTATATATATATGTGTGTGTGTGTGTGTGTGTGTGTGTGTGTGTATGTATCAGTGTACTCTGGTATGGCTGCCATGCGCATTACTTTATAGTAGGAATAACAAGTAGAACAAAGGAGAAAGTGGTGAGAGGTATATCCATTTGGTAATGGACAGTTGAGCTAAGCTAAGTATAGCAAAGGAGGTTAAAGAAAAGTAGACAAACGGATACCGAAGTAAGAACAGACAGAGATAAAGAAAATAAAAAAATGGAGGAGCTGGGTGAGTAGAGGTTTAGATCCTTAGGCCTAGCATTTCTGATTTTATTTGACTTGCTGATGTGCAGTAAATCCATTAGTACTGTGTCAGAGAATGCCTTACATGCTAGACATAGGCCATCTATTAGCAGTCTGTAAGACACTGAGTATAGTGACAGGGCTTTGTGTCAGTCCATGTAAGACATTTGGTTTAGGCCTTGTATCCTTTTAGTAATGTATCTTTGTAGGCATTTCAGTTGTTGCATGTGTCTGGACAGATACATGCCAAAGGGGGAACTTTGCTTAATGATTGGCTTAATAAGGGATGAGTAAAGGGAGACAATGACATCCCTAGATCTAGACATAATATTTTTGTTTATAAACTGTGCAATATAGAAGTACTTTCTTGTGACAATAGACACATGTTACTCAAAAGTTAGTAAGTTGAGAGATCCCAAAGAATTGAATCAATTCTTAGGCATGTATTGCCATTGTGGTAGCTCCCTGGGGGTAAATGACTTCTCAGAGAATACCACAATGCATTTTCTGGCATTTAGTTTCAGTCTATGATTTTGCCACCAGTTATTTATTTCAGACAAACCTTCCTGCAGGATGGCTAAGTCATTCAGGGATTGAATGACTGCTCCTAGCTTACAGTCATCTGCACACTTAATCAGGTAGAACGCTTTACTATTTTCTTTTCCCTCAGATACGTAAATGCCATATAAGAAAGGTCCCACCACAGGACTCCATTGGTGACTGGTGCATTTGTGAAGGTAACTTCCCGTATTTTGATTTCCTGCATCCTACCTCTGAGCCAATTCTCAATCCTTTGGGCGACATAGGGGTTTGTTTCCAGTTTATTTAGCTTTTCAACTATGCCTAACTGGGGAATTTGTCAAAACCTTTGACTAGGTCAAGGTATCCAGTATGTGCCATTTTACATTCATCCATTGCTTTGTTGACCTTTTCAAAAATGTCCACCAGGTTGAGTAAGCATGACCAGCCCTTAATGAATCCAAACTGAGACAGGTCCAGTGTTTGGAGGTTGCCTAAGTCCTTACTAATTAGTTCCATGAAATGTTTTTCTATAGCTTTGCATAAGAAGCTGGGCAGACTTATGGATCTGTAATTGCCTGAGTCTGTATAATATCCTTCCTTATGCAAGGGAATGACTGTCACTGTTCTCCATTCACTATGGACAAAACCTGTATAGAGGTTGAGGTTGAACAGTGTTGTTATGGGTGTGGCTAAATTGTGGTATATGCTCTTAAAGATGTATCCAGGGATATTGTCAGGACTCATCAATGCAGTATTTTTAGCTTTTAATAGAACTTTTAGAACTTTGTCTTGCGTGACAGTTAGAGGCAAGAAAGTTTCAGGTATATCTTGCTGGACAGATAGAGGTGTGAGATGCTACATCTTCAGCCTCAGTGTAGGTAACATCATTCACAATCAGCTCACATTGTACTTTTGAGAGAACAAACATAACTGAAAAAGGCCTTGTGATTGTCTTTTTCAGGTATATCTTGCTGGACAGCTAGAGGTGAGAGATGCTACATCTTCAGCCTCAGTGTAGGTAACATCATTCACAATCAGCTCAGCACATTACAGCATTGCACTTTTGAGATAACAAACAACTGAGAAAGGCCTTGTGATTGTCTTTGGCATACATTTATATTTAGTCTCAAACTTTGCTTTGGTGGAAGTTATTAAGCTTCTGATTTGTTTATTTATTTCACTGATGAGAGTTCTAATACTTTGGGAATTACTCTTCTTACATTTGGTCAAAATTCTCTTGCTTTTATTGAAAAGCTTGTTGATATTATGGTTCTATCATACAGGTTTGTTTCTTGTGTTTGCCCTGTACTTGTTCTTACAGGGTACAGCTGAGTCTACACATCTATCTTACGATGGACTAAGATGTATGAAGCCCAATATTGTATTTTCTGCTCTTGGATTAGATTGTAAGGCAATGAACAGGAGTACATGTTCCAGTGTGGGTGTAGCACACTGGTGAATAGGACATGTCTTACTTCTGTAGTTAAGAGACTGGGCGTTTTATATGCAATTTTAAGTTTGATAAGGACCTTCTATGTTATTTTTATGCATGTGGCAGGAAAGATAAACTTTGGTCTAACATTATGCAGAGGAATCTCTAATATGGGACAAAAGGTACTTGTATTTGAACTGGATCAACAGTTTTCAATGATACTTTAGTAGCCAACCTTCAACTGGTTCCAAAGAGCATGGGTATAGATTTTATGTTTAGGGTTAGTTTGTTTGTACATATCCAGTTCCATAGGAGGGTAAAGTTGTTCTGTAATGCAACTGCTATTTCAGTGTGAGACTTTGCTGCCCTGGTGACAACAATGTTATCAATACATAATAAGATGTAGACATTGGGTAGTTCCCAAGAGAGGTCATTAATGAAGAAAGAGACAACAGAAGAGGTCCCAGTACTGGCACTTGTGAAACTCCCATATTGTTTGGCATAACATTGGAGTTGGCAGCATCATTGCCTGTAGTAAACATTCTGTTGTGAAGGTAGTCACTAAAACCGAAGCACATATCTTCTGAGAAATGGTATTTCCTAAGTTTAAGAAGCAATATGCTGTGGTTCATCCATTCAAATGCTCTTGCTAGGTTAATAAGCATGGCACTGCTAACATAGCACTGATAAGACACACAGCAGAAGTAATGGTGTGTTGAAATACTGTTAGGTATTAACCTTCAATAATTATGATGTGGTGATGTTAGTCTGCTCTAGAATATGAAACAAACAATCATTTTACTTTGTAGAACTTGCAGGTTTGTTTTACTGTTGTTAATTATCAAGGTCTTTATCAGGATAATCTTAGCTGTAACTTGGTTAGTTTCGCAATGAAGAAGGAATGTACGCTGTAAGCCCCACTGAGCAGACCTTAGATTTTGCTGTCTAGTATATCTGAGTGAAAACTCTCGGTAAGGAATAAGCCATCCATAAGCCAGGGGATGTGGATAAAGCCTGAATAGCTCAGTTTTATGAAGTGGTAAATAATCTTACTTATGTGCAAAAGTTAACAGTTTTTCTTTTTAATTATTGTGAAAATTTATATTTTAAATGCAGTTGCTGAAACTACTACACGCAATGTTTAGATTGGGCCTGAGGATTTGGATTAAGAGATAAACAGGCCTAGCTCATCATGGGACCTACAGTTTGGGAGGAAGATAGTTCAAAATTTAGTTAATATTTTGCTGGATCTGTTTATATATATATATATATATATATATATATATATATATATATATATATATATATATATATATATATATATATATATCTAGAGAGAGAGAGAGAGAGAGAATCAAAGACTTAGTTTATAAAGTGCAAAAAGCAAAGTTGAAGTGACCAATATCCAGTTTAGCAATCTTGGAGACAGCATAGTGCTGTGAAAGTGACACAGAGGCATATGTGTGCCCCTTTGTGGGCACACATATGTCCCTCTCCATGGGCATATCTGTGCCCATAAATGGGGGAAAGACATTCAATGTGTTACTGGGGGCTGCATCCACTTCAGGAGAAGTATAAGGCATATAACAAAGTGCTTGCAGTTAGGAGCCAGTGATACGTGGTCTGAGTGCCTTATTCTCCTCTTCTCTCTCACCCTCTACTAACATAGCTGAATGGCTTATTAGCTGTGTCCCCAGGTTAACTATTCCAGTTGGGGGGTAATCTGGTCAATTTAGATGAGTGTTTAGAGGGGATGAAGAGGCAATACCCACCTGCAGATGGTCATTCTGGCCAAGAGGACCAAGAAAAAAGTAAGAAAATTATGGAATGAATTAAAAGCAGAAGTTAAGTCTATTAGCATATCCCCATTTATGATGCCATTGTCCACATTTCTATCAATATGAATGAAAAAAACATTTGTATTACACTCAAACTGCTATGTCCTGATTGGGAAATACTCCTGCATGTCAGAACCAGCTCCTTCATATTTAGGAACTACCATACTCAAAATGCGTCAGCCACCATGTACCTGTCTATCTTCACTGCTGATATAGTCATACGGAAAATAAAATTATGCACCTGAATGAGAAACGTATTGTTTATAATGAGCTACAGTTCCTATAACATTGTAAATATTCCAAATAATTATTTTTATTCCTACTTCATTCACATACACCATCTCTTACTGCTCCTTCTAACAATAGAATACAATATATCATACAACTATATTTTTCTTTAATCTTTAACACATATAATATTGTAAAAATGTTCATATTACCCCTCATGAAATCTTTTTACATAACTTTTTTATGGTCTCTGCCATTAAAGTCCACTCCCACCAAGTTGCTAGTGTAAACAGAAAAGAAAAGTGTGTGTAAGGAATAACTTCTCAAAGAGCTGTTATGTAGAAACATAATAGCTCCTTGTTCAAAAGAAAGGATCCTCAACTCTGTCTAAGTGGTGGCAACAACTGGGGGGGGGGTTGCTCAAGGTGGCAACTGAAGAAGGTATAACTCTGCTCCTTACATACATAAATTCATTGGTAAACTTAATAAGTATTCCCATTTTTTACTTCAAATATTTCTATGCTGACAGTAGGAAAGTAATTCTGTTCCCTGGGCATTTATTTTCACTCATTTAACCTTGGATGGGATGGTGGCTTTTGGTATAGTTTGAATTACCCCAACTTTCTAAATTAGAACTCATAAGGACTCCAACTCTGTTGTAAGGGGGTTTAACTGATAGGCATATGCTCACCAGATCCATAGTGATCCGCAGTCTCTATTGTTTGCCCAGAGCAGACTGTTTGTTCTGCATAAGCATAGCTCAATTTTAGGGGCATTGCAAAACTTGTAAATAGCTAACAAACTTTGCTTCTCTGTACAGCATTTTGCAGCTATGTCTATCAGAAGGAGATTTGTTTCTCAGCACCCAGTGACAGAAACGAGCACACGTGCGCGCACACACACACACACACACACACACACACACACACACACACACACACACACACACACACACACACACACACACACACACAAACACAATTTCATTGGAAGCTGTCCACTTTGAAATTACATTGGTCAGTATCCTTCTGTCACTACTATAGCTTAATGGCTTAACTGTCTCCTGCTCATATTTAAATGAAAGGAGTAATCTGTTATATAGGTAGCATTTTTGTACAGTCTTTACCAATCAGACCGGCACAGAATTCAAGTCTGCCACTGTTCCCACTGTTATGTAGGTTTCTTGTATGATGCTTCTGTTTTTTTGTTTTTTTTTTTGAGTATGTCTATCAGTTTTTCTGTTTTTGTTTTTATGACTTTCTGATGCTATTTAACTGTAATGTTTACTTAGTGGAGTGTTTACAGACAGGGATCAGGAACACTGTTTACTATGAAGGTGTTTGACCTTTCTCTTTAGTGCTGTAGGCATGAAGTTAATATATTGAACTAAGGAGTTGCAAGGAGTATTTACCCCTTCTAAACATGTTTTGCTTTTACTTCATATTTTGATGTTATTGGATTATGCTGTCTTATTTATAAGGTTAGATGATTGTGTTTGTTGTAGCAGGATGCAGTGGTCCTTGGTCTAGCCTTTAACATTTTTCATAGATGCCGAATGAAGACTACCAATCAACAAGTGATCAAAAATCTCCTGACAGAGTAGATGTGCTGCAGGTGGAAGATATTATTTCCATAACCCCACTAATAAACAAAATAAATGTCTAATGCATTCAGCCCTTCTTTACAGGTTCATGCAGTTCTAAAACTTCAACAATAATTCAGATTCCCAAATAAAAAGGATATCTTTCTTTTATGGCCTTTCACATTTCACTGCTTTTACTCATATAACTTAACTGGGGAGGCCACGGTGATGCAGCGGTTAGCATTCCCACCTCACAGCAAGAGGTTCTCCTGTTCAATCCTCAGTTGGGGTGCCTTCTGTGCAGAGTCTGCATGTCCTCCCTGTGGTCGCGTGGGTTTTTTCCGGGTGCTCTGGTTTCATCCCAAAGACATGCTGTAGGTGGATTGGACACTAAATTGGCCCTAGGCATGAGTGCATACATGTGTGTGCCTCCTGTGGAAGGTTGGGCACTGGGCTGGCAACTCAACACCATAAAACTCCACTGCCAATCATGAGCAGACATGTGATCTGCTGTGGTGACCCCTAACCGGGAAAAGCCAGAAGAAGACTCATATAATGTAACTGGATTTGCTTCTGTTTCACATTCAGTAGAACACATAGGGAGCCATACATCCCCCATGATAATCATCATAGTTTCACACTAAATCAAAACAGTAGGACTGACCTTTCACCTCCAGCACATAGCTTAGCACAGACCTTGCCTAGAGATCTGACCAAGGTCTTTGAGTTTGCAGAACACCCTTTACTACTTAATGAAATACACAACTCTTATATTGCATAGTTTATAAACTTACCTAACGTGACACACTAATTTCCCAAAACTGAATTCTGCTTTGGCAAGGAAACTTTATCTTTACTAAAGAATATGCATTCTTCTTAATGCCTGATGCTCAATTTACCAAATTACTGTAGATATCAGATGCTTTTAAACAGGGCCTGAATATTTATGGTTTAAGCCCCACCACCCAAGTCTGCCTAGCAGCTGCAAAATGTCGGCATACATTAAAAACCAAACCCACTACATGTTCATTAAGGTAAAAGCTGCTTAACCAAGGTTAATAGTAGACTGTGGCATGCGCAAGCCTATACATTGGTGTTAAACTTGACGTTCTCCACTCTTACACTCCAGACCCACCTCTTTACCACAAGGAATGTGCCAATGCCTTCATATCTAGGAACTACCATAACCAAAACTTCTCAGCCTCCACATACCTGTCTATCTTCGCTGCTCATATAGTCATGGAGAAAATAAAATTAAGCACCTGGATGAGAAACATGCATTCTTTATAATGAACTACAGTTCCTATAACAGTATAAATATTCAAAATAACATTTACATCTTTTCCTGCAATCTCTTTTTTTACAAACAACCTAATTTTATATCTCATCTTACTTCAAAAACATGCCAGAAGTCATCATCATAACTAACAGGAGAGCCTAGATTTCACAATAAATTAATTGCAGCATTTCTAGAGCTCATGCAGTCTTCCTTCACCTTTTTGAAATATAAGCAAAAATAGCATAACTGGCAGCTAATATGTTTCCATTCTTTCAAGTAAACAACGGTCATCCTCTAACATATATAATACGTATAATAGTGATATATCAACTAAATGGCAGAGACAACCCCCACCCCCAAGAACAGGCCACAACCAGGTTCTACAAACAAAACTTTTTAAATGTTTAAAGATGTTAACAAAGCCAATAATGTTTCTTGTCTACATACATTTAACATTTTGCATCCTAGTCCGACCAAGATTAATTTAAGCCAAGCCAAACTTACTTAAATTTACCAAAATGTTTCTGATGTGTGTCAATACTCCAAGGAATTTTATGGTTATAATATAGGTTTGCACACATCAATCATTCATAGGCTGGCCCTGTCCATTAGGAACAGAGGTGCTAAACCAGGGGTTTTCCCAGCAATTGCTTCACATAGATGGAAAGGCTGTTCCAGAGAAGGGGTAATCTTTGAGGCACATATCTCTCCCTCAACCATGAACTGCTTATCGCCTTAGATCAGGTATTTCTGTTGCTATTTGTTTTGTGGATGTACAACAGAGCCATTAGAGTGTGATCAGAAGATGCCTTGTAGGCCAGGCATTGATTGCCATGTAGCAGTCTATAGGAGACTAAGTACAGCGATAGGGCTTTGAGATGGTCCACACAGGATGTGTTCTTTACTCCCTGCATTCTTTCTGTGAGGTACCTCAGTGGTTTCCCAAGCTGTTGCAAGTGCCTGGTTAGGTACCTGCTGAAGGATGCATTGTACTCAATGATTAGCCTGATGACAGCCAAGTACAGAGGAATAACGACCTTCTTGGACCTGGTTGGGGTACACTTTATTATACGTTGAGCAACATAGAATGATATTCTCACCACAGAAGACATATAGTAGTCAAAGATCAGGTTATTCTCAATATGTGTTGAAAGATCCCTGACACCTGGGTCTACTTTTAAGGATATATTATCAATGTGGTAATTTCTAGGGGTGGTCGTCTTTCAAAAATGGTACTATTGTCCATTTTTGCATTGAGTTTTAGTCCATGACTCTAGCATGAGCTGTTTGCCTGTCACAGGCTCTCTTGAATGATATCTGTGCCTATAGGGATTCACTGACCATGCCTAATTTGTAGTCATCTACAGACTTGGTTAGTCAAAGTGCCTTCACATTTGCCATGATTTCAGAGAAGTAGATGGCAAAAAGGAGAGGCCTGTGCACCAATCCCTGTGGAAATCTGCTAGTGACTGGCCTCTTTGCAGAGGTGCATTCCTCCATCCTAACTTCTTTTGTCCTATCAGTATCTGGTTACTCATTGGATGACATATAGGTTTCTGCTAATTTTGTCAGTTTATCTGCAATGCCCACGTGAGGTACTATGTCAAACTCCTTGGCCATGTCAAGGCAGCCACTGTGCACTCATCCATAGCTTTAGTGACTTTCTTGAAGAAGTCCACCAGGTTAAGTAGGCATGAGCATCCTTGAACAAAACTGAACTGGGTAGGGTCCAGTGTAAGTAGATTTCCTATGTCATTGTTTAGCAGATCCATATTAATTCTTTCCATGGCCTTGCATATGAGACTAGTCAGACTTATGGGTTTGTAGTTCCTCGGGTCTGTGGAAGACCCTTATTTGTGTAGACGGATACTTGTTGTAGTCAAACATTCGTTAGGCATGAAGCCTGTCAGGAGGCTATGGTTAAACATAGCTTCTAGCAGGCCTGACAGGTCATGTTTCATTCTATTCAGGAGGCATCCTGGGATATTATCAGGCCCCATCAAAGTGTTCTTTATCTTAAAGAGTGCAGTGAGGACCTGTTCTGTAGTGAGAGTTGATGGAAAAATGGTGGATGGTATTTCCTCGGAGGGGGATGTCTGTGTGTGATAGGTGGTAAAACTGGAGCTAAATTTATTAGGCAACAGATTTGCTATATCCTCTGACTTTGTATAGGTGGTTCCATTCATCATTAATTTGGCACTTTGTTGGGTGCTGCCTTTAAGTTTGCAGACATAACTGAAGAACGCCTTATGATTGTCCATAGTTTAGGAGGCTATTTTTATATCAAATTTGCCTTTGAGGACTTGATTTATCCCCCGAGTTGCTTATTCAGATTGATTAGGGAGTTTATACCTTGCTGGGCACTGTCCTTCCTGGTTTTGGACATGATTTTCTTTCTTTTGTTATAGAGTCTATTTATTCTTTTGTTATACCTATTTATAATTTTGCTATACAACCTCTTCATATAAATCTATGACTATCCCATCCCTTTACAGAATCTTTTACCATAGCCATCTCTCACTCTCACTTAATATTACTATGAAAGAAATAAATACTTCAAATTACCAGCTGCAAATAAATCTCAAATAAAATTAACAGACAAATCTTGTCAAACTCTTTATCAAAAAGATTTTAGTATATCAGATCTAATAAGCACACCTAATTTATCTCAATAGCAAACCAGCCACTCATCCCAAGCTAGCTGTTAGCATCTCTGCAGTCTGCCATCTCAGCATTAATTACAGGTTAAGGTGATGGTTCTCCATGATAATCTATGTACAACACTCTCAAGCCTGTGTACTAACAAGCTCTTTTAATATAGGAAACTTTAAGAAGAAATATCAAAAATGACTCTCAAAAACATGCTAAGCAATTCCATCAGGTTAAGCTACACTATTAACAAAAGTCCAACATAAGTATTAACTATATGTAATGGCTACATAATATGTGTTACACAAGAACCCTCGCTATTGTCTTCAGAACCACTCATACTTTTTCAGTATGAGCAGCTTCATAGTCAAGATGCAAACACAAATCCTCCTAGATTTTTTTTTATTTTTCAAATTCACCCATCTTTACAAAACACTGCCAAATATTTTCATTTTTACATATTTCAATCTAGAAAGTACAAACCGTTAATGAATAATGTATTGTGTTAAGCACGTATATCAGTAACTTTACCTAGACCACATACAGGAAAACAGCCCCAGCTAAACAACATCAAAACTGTATCATATATATTTTTTCAGTCTTTATAATCCAGTGTTCCAGGAACAATGCAATAATCCAAATAATGCCTTCCTTTAATTAAATATTTTCTACACTATTTATGTTTGACTAGTGACATTAAACTAATAATAGTTTGCAAATAAAACATTGGGTGCATTATTACATATTTCTTTACCTATCAGTATTTACTATATATATACATTTCTCTGTTCAGTTAAGTAAACCTATTTGCTTTAATAGTTACATAAGTTCATAGGTTCATAGGTAGGTACTAGGCTATTGGCTCTAGGGCCTATATAAGCCTAGCCAAAGTTACCCTGGCTTTCGCCACCCAAGAAAATAATTTTCCTGTGCCACTGTCGAGCAGAGCCACAGAAGTGATCCCCAGGGTGAATTTCCTATCTCCCATCCAATCATCAAGATTTTTCTTGAAGAGAGCTAATGAGGGGCTTTGTTTGATATAGATAAGTAATTTGTTCCAGAGTATGGGAAGTCTCTGGGACAGGAATCTATCCCTCCAGCATGTTCTATTTATTGTGGTGACAAGGTTTGGGTCTCTAGACCGTGTAGCTCATAGGGATTGGGATTTCTTTAAGTGGAGCATGTCTAAAAGCTCTGGGTTTGACATAGCTTGAGTAGGCGATATGGAACGGAGTAAAGCTGCAGTTTTTTGAGACGGTCTGCATAGGGCATCTGTTTGAGACCGGTAATCCTCTTTGTGAGGTATTTCTGTGGCCTTTCCAGTTGTTGTAGATGGCTTGTGAGATACATACCAAAAGGGGCATTGTACTCTATAATGCGTCTAATGAGAGATGAGTAGAGGGGAACAATGACCTCTTTTTTCCTGGATGAGAAACCTTTTGTGATGAGGTGTGCCACATAGAAGGATTTCCTGACTACTGTGGCGATGTGATTATCAAAAGAGAGACTACTATCCACCTGTGTCCCAAGGTCTCTTATCACACTTTCATTGTTAATTAGATTACCGCCTATGTGGTAGTTCATGGGTACTGAGTTTTTACCAAAAGGAATGACAATGCACTTTTTGGCATTGAGCTTGAGGCCATGGCTTTGACACCAGGCATCTGTCTCAGCGAGGCCCTTTTGTAGAATGCCCACATCTTTTGGAGTTTTGATTATGGCTCCTAGTTTGCAGTCATCTGCAAACTTCATTAGCCAAAGACCTTCAGTGTTGGCCTGTACTTCAGAGAAGTAGATACCAAACAGGAGAGGACCCAGGACTGAACCCTGTGGTACTCCAATTGTCACTGGTCTGAAGTTGGATTTGGAGTCTGCTACTTTCACAATGTGGGTTCTGTCAGTGAGCCAGTTGACAACCCATCTTGTGACATAGGGATTTATACCTAGTTTATCTATAATTCCAGAGTGGGGGATGGTGTCAAAAGCCTTGGCAAGATCTAGATAGGCTGTGTGAGCCACCTTACCCTCATCTACGGCTTTGGTGACTGCTTCAAAGAAGTCTATCAGGTTTAGGAGACATGATCTGCCTTTTACAAACCTGAACTGGGTGGGGTCCTGAGTTTGGAAATTACCAATGTCATTGTTTATAAGTTCCATGATGATACATTCCATAGCCTTGCAGATCAGGCTTGTTAGGCTAACACGGAAGTAGTTTCTGGGGTCTGTGGTGGCTCCCCCTTTGTGGAGTGGGATAACTGTCGCTGTGCGCCATTCAGTGGGCACATAGCCTGAGGTGAGGCTATGATTGAACATGGTACTTAGGTGGGGTGCCAGTTCATTCTGTAGTTCATGTAGAACACAGCCTGGGATGTCGTCAGGTCCCATGGATGCTGTGTTCTTGGCTTTGGATAGTGTGTTTCTTACCTGTGCAGCCAAGATTACAGGAACTTTGCATTCTTCTGGTATAGAGATGGGCCCTTTAGGGGATGACAGGGGGGTAAAGTTAGCGCTGAACCTATCTGCCAGGATGTTGGCAATATCAGTTGGTTCTGTATATTTAGTGCCATTGTGCTGTAACTCAGAGCAGATCTGAGTGTTGCCATTGAGATTCTTGACATAGCTCCACAAAAATGAAGCACAAGGCGTAGCTCCGGTGCAATAAAGGCTGTCTTCCAACTTAAAAAACTTTAGTTTCACCCATATTCCAGTCCGATAGGAAGTCTGACAAACAGTTCACTTGTAAATATTAAAGTTTTATTGAAAAAATAAAAATAAAAAATGGATTAAGCGCTTTCATCTCCCTCCGGAGACTTCTTCAGAATCACAAATAAACCATTTTCCATTCATTTTATATCATCTCATGTTGTATATCATTGGCTGGCCATTAAAACTTCAATTAGAATAGTCCAGTCTTCAGAGTTTGCTGATCTCTGGGCTTTGGCTTGGTTCCTGTGCTATTCCATATCATTATTTGGATAAAGGAAAACTTCTTTGTTCACCAGTGGGAGTGGGGAGCACTGAGCAGCCTATTTGTCCCTAGAGCAGTGGTTCCAGCCAGAAACTTGTAGTCTATTGGCCATTTTGGGTCAATTCCTAGCTCTTTTCAACCCCCTGCTATAAAGCCCGCTTTAGCGAGCTTTTGCGTGATTTAGCGCAGAGTTGCCCATAGAGCACCATCGGGCAGCGCCGGTTAAACAAGGTTAAACTATTTCTGGCTCTGTAAAGTCTGCTCTTCAATTTTTCCCTTAGAACTTCTCTACTTGCAATCTAAACAGTCTATTCTCTATCTCAAAAGCTCAGCACTTGCTCCTAAAGCATTTTTATATAGGTAAAGTACTTGTATACTAAACAAAGTACTACATTAGCCTAGAATCCCCTTGAGTACCCATTTCCCTATAGGGCCCTTCTGACTCAGTTACACAGCAAACTTTTTCACTTTTTCTAGCATGTCGAAGGGTCAGTTGCTAGCGTCCTCTCCTGTTCAGCTGGTGAATCTGGGCATCTTGAGGCAATGTTACAATTGCCTCATGTACACAGACAACCCACTCCTTCTCCCACAAAACACAAATACATGTCAGAGATGCAACTATATAGCCAAACTGGAGGCTGAGCTCTCTCAACTCAGGACTGGCAAGACCAGACAGGAGGAGAAGGAAACCACGCACACCACAAACCCAGTTTCACATAGAACTATCACAACTGCAAAACAAACACATAAACACACAAAGACATACTGGAGGCACTGATCAAAAATCTACCAAAACTACAGAGGCCTCCAAAGCAGACACCCAAGCAACTGCCACCTCAAGACATAAGACATGCAACACATAGTTCTCAAAGTCAGTGTGCTAAACAGTCACAGCCCTTAAGGCCAAACACAATGCCAGACACACTTGTTATAGGTGACTCCATAGTCAGACACACTGACGTCCCACTCACCAGACTGAACAAGGAAAAGATCACAGCAAGCTGCCTGTCAGGCACTAGAATCCGCCACATAACACAAGCACTCAGGTCACTCCACAGCAAGTACAAGTATGACTCAGTCATTGTCCATGCTGGTGTGAACGACCTGAGACGTACCTCCCTGGACTACATGAAAAGAGACATAGAGGAGCTCTCAGATTATGTAGCCCAGGCCGGTATGACCCTGACCCTGAGCAGTATCCTACCCTCACCAAGAATGATGCCACAATACAGAGACAAAATGATCAGCTTTAATAATTGGCTTAATTACTGGTGTCATTCTAAGGGGATCCAATGTCTGTCTGCCTGGGATGACATGCTTGACAAGCCACGCTGCGCAAGGGACGGCTTGCACCTGTCACCCTGGGCTTCCGGATATTGGCAAAGGCTCTTGAAACCCCATAGTGCCTTTTTAGGCAAGGCTCAAATGATAAACCTACCACCCTAGAAAACAAAAATGGAGAAAAACTAAGGGTAATACTGCTCAATGCCAGAAGTCTAAACCTCAAGATGCACACCCTCGAAGCCCTCCTCAGTATGGAGAACATCGATGTCTGTGCTGTGACTGAAACCTGGTTCAAGGCTCCTGAGAGCACCCCAGCACTATCAGGTTATACCTCATATCATGCGTTCCGCCCCAAAATCCGGACCGAACCACAAAAGGAGGGGGAGTATCCATATTCATAAAGGATACCCACACCTCCAGGTTAGTGGCAACGCACGAAGCATCGGAGACCATCCAGGTGCAATTAACCATAGGTAAAACTGCCCTACAGTTTGTAACATGCTACAGACCACCTTCTCAAACTCAGGAAACCCACACAGCCTTCCTGAAGACACTGGAGAGTATGAATGTCTCTCCAAACACCATCATATTGGGTGACTTCAACTACCCAAACATAGACTGGGAACATTACTCAAGCCCCAACACCCTAGCCCAAAGGTTCCTTGAGTTCATAAACTCAAATGCTATGGAACAACTAGTCACCATTCCCACAAGAGGAGAAAATATACTAGACCTGATCATCACAAACATGGGGACAAAATGCTCCACACCGGAAGTATATCCCTCATTGGTGAGATCAGACCATAAATTAATCTCACTGGAGATCCACATCCCGCCCCCACCCCCAGCAAAAAAGACCACAGTGAAGAACTTCTCAAAAGCAAACTTCACACTTCTTAAGACTGGAGTGGTATCCTTCAAGGCCCCCGAGCCAGTGGAAACCACAACCCACGCTGCTGAAACCCTTACAAATGCCTTCTACGAGCATCTCCAGGAATGTATGGATCAAGCAATCCCTAATAAAATCAAGACCCTTTCCACCAAAGGCAGGCGCCCGGTCTGGTGGACTCCAGCCATAAACAAACTCTACAACAAGAGGAGAAAGCTACTACATGACAGAGCAAAATCCCTAAATGGGAAGGCATCTCTGATCAACACTAGCAAAAAACTACGATCACTCATAAAATCATCCAAGGCCAACTCTGAGAGAAAAATCACTAATCACTAAAAGACAATCATAAAGCCTTCTTTAGCTATGTTAGAAACCTGGGTGGAAACTCCCAGATATGCTCAGAATTAGTCCAAAATGATAAAAAAATCACTGAACCCACAGACATTGCCAACATACTGGCAGACAGGTTCAGTGCAAATTTCTCCCCTCCCTCCCCCCCAAAAGGAGAAATATCTATCCCACCAGAGTCTAGCCTCCCAAACATCTCAGATGCCCAGGTGAGAGCTGCTCTCTCTAAAGCAAAAAACACAGCATCAATGGGACCGGATGGTGTCCCCGGCTGTGTGCTACACGAACTCAATGAGGAACTAAACCCACACATAAGGCTGCTGTTTAATCTTAGCCTTACTACAGGATACGTACCCAAAGAATGGCGTACGGCAACTGTGGTCCCACTCCACAAAGGCGGTGCTTCTACGGACCCTGGAAATTACTGCCCCATAAGCTTGACGAGCCTTGTCTACAAAGCTATGGAGAGGATCATAATGGAACTCATAAATAAAGACATTGGGGACGTACAGACACTGGATCCTACCCAATTTGGCTTTGTTAAGGGCAGATCCTGCCTCTTGAACTTGGTCGACTTTTTCAAAACAGTCACTAAGGCCATTGATGAGGGTAAGGCAGTTCACACAGCCTACCTTGACCTAGCAAAAGCGTTCGACACAATACCCCACTCGGGCATCATAGAAAAGCTCACCAGCTTAGATGTAAACCCATATGTCACAAGATGGGTTGCAAACTGGCTCAAGGACAGAACACACAGGGTTAGAGTTGCTGGTGCCATGTCAGACTCTAAGCCGGTCACGAGCGGTGTCCCACAGGGCTCAGTCCTGGGCCCCCTCTTGTTCGGCATTTATTTTTCTGAAGTGCAGGCAAACATAGGGGGATTGTGGCTGACAAAATTTGCAGATGACTGCAAACTGGGCACCATAATTGACACTCCATCAGACACAGACATCCTCCAGAAAGGTCTCATAGAAATGGATAACTGGTGCCAGGGCCATGGCCTTAAGCTAAACACCAAAAAATGTATAGTCATACCCTTTGGGAAAAACAAGGTAACCCCTAATTACCACATAGGTGGTAATCCATTAAACACGGAAGAAGTTATCAGGGACCTGGGGACCCAAGTTGACAGTAGCCTCTCTTTTGACACTCACATTGCCAAAGTGGTTAGGAAGACCTTCTACATTGCCCACCTGATCATGAAGGGATTCACATCCAGATCAGGAGAGGTCATTGTACCCCTGTACTCTTCACTTATCAGACCAATGATTGAGTACAATGCCCCATTCGGAATGTACCTTACCTGACACCTGCAGCAGTTGGAAAGACCCCAAAAGTTCCTCACCAAAAGGATAAAGGGGCTCAAACATATGTCATACGATGCCCGACTGAAGAAACTCCAGCTCTATTCAGTCGCATACCGTCTGCTCAGAGGTGATCTGTGCCTGACATACAGGAATTAATGGACATGCTCCACCTCAAAAAAATCCAAATCCACCAGAGCCACGAGAGCAAGAGACTTAAACCTCAACACGGATATAAATAGGACATGCTGGAGGGACAGATTCATCACCCAGAGACTCCCTACACTATGGAACAGAATCCCAGTCCATGTGAGGCAGAGCCCCTCACTGACTCTGTTCAAGAGAAATCTTGACGAGTGGATGGGAGATCGTAGGTTTACCCCGGGAATCATCTCTGTATCACTGCTGGACAGAGGCACAGCAAACTAATGGGTATAGTATTCTCATCCTAAGGGGTGGTGAAAGCCACACACACTCTGGCTAGGCTTTTAAATGCCCTAGGGCAGATAGCCTAGTATGAACCTATGAACCTATGAACCTATTAATCAATCAACTTTTTTAAAATCTTTTTCTTGTTCACACTATTGCATGTATATATATATATATATATATATATATATATATATATATATATATATATATATATATATAAATATATATATATATATATATAAAAATAGAAAAAACAGATAGAAAAAAACGTTACATATGTTTTCCTCTGTCATGTGCTGATACTTAAATGAATATAAGACAAACATGTTAAATCAAATATAAATGCATGTATATTGTAAATACATATATATCTTAAAAATACATATATATATTTGTGCATCACACTACTATCCCTATCAAATGTTGCAGTACATGCAATCATTCGGACAAAGTCTTCATCATTGATTATGTGTAAAAAAATGATTGTATGTACTGCAACATTTGATAGGGATGGTAGTGTGATGCACAAATATATATATATATATGTATTTTTAAGATATATATGCATTTACAATATACATGCATTTATATTTGATTTAACATGTTTGTTTTATATTCATTTAAGTATCAGCGCATGACAGAGGAAAACATATGTGACATTTTTTCCTCTGTTTTTTCTGTCTATTTATATATATATATATATATATATATATGTATATATATATATATATATATATATATATATATATATATATATATATAAAATAGTGTGAACAAGAAAAAGGTTTTTAAAAAAGTTGCTTGATTAATTGAAGTTTTAATGGCAGGCCAATGATATACAACATGAGATGATATAAAAGGAATGGGAAATGGTTTATTTGTGATTCTCAAGAAGTCTCCGGAGGGAGATGAAAGCCCTTAATCCATTTTTTATTTTTATTTTTTCAATAAAACTTTAATATTTACAAGTGAACTGTTTATTGGACTTCCTATTGGACTGGTATATGGGTGAAATGAAAGTTTTTTAAGTTGGAAGACAGCCTTTATTGCACCAGAGCTACGCCTTGTGCTTCGTTTTTGTGGAATTTGGCTTTTTTGAATTCTTGACATAGCTGTTGAATGCTTTGTGGTTGCCTTTAAAGTCAGTGGTGATTTTGTTTTCATAACTAGCTTTGGAGGATTTTATGAGGGATCTCAGCTTCTTACTGAGGCTGACCAGGGAGTGTCTCCAATCATGGGATTTTACTATTTTTTGCAACAGTTTCTTTCTTCTGTTGTAGAGTTTGTTTATGGCAGGGGACCACCAGATTGGCTTCCTTTTTTTGGAGGATAACATCTGGGTTCTGTTAGGGATTGCACGATCCATGCACTCATGTAAGTGCTTATAAAGTGCATTTGTGTAGGATTCAGCAGTCATACCTCTATTGTCCGTCAGCATGGGTGTCATGAAGTTTGCCACTTCTGTCTTAAGAAGTGTGAAGTTGGCTTTGGGAGAAATTTCTTACTGTGGTTTCCCTAATGGGGGGTAGGGGAGGGATGTGGATGTCTAGGGTGATTAGCTTGTGGTCGGATCTGACCAACGAGGAATTGACCTCTGGTGTGGAGCACCGGTTGCCCATGTTGGTAATAACCAGGTCTAGGATATTGCTGCCCCTGGTGGGGGTGTGGATAATTTGATCCATGGCATTGGAATTTATGAATTCCAGAAAACATTGAGCACAAGAGTTGGTACATGAGTAGTTTTCCCAGTTAATGGTAGGGTAGTTGAAATCGCACATTATTAGGGTGTTAGGTTGTACCCTAATATTTTCCAGTGTATTAACAAATGAGGAGTGGGAATCCTGGGGCATGGTGGGGGTTCTGTAGCAAGCTACAATTTGGATTGCGGTCTTGCCCAGAGTTAGTTGCACTTGGATAATCTCGGATGCATTATGCTGAGCAACTAGCCTGGAGGTGTGGATATCCTTAATGAATATGGACACACCTCTGCCTTTAGTGTTTCGGACCAGGTTAGGTGGCCGAAAGGTGTGGTATGAATTATAGCCTGATAATGCAGGGGTACTCTCTGGAGCCTTGAACCAAGTCTCTGTCACTGCACAGATGTCAATGTTCTCCATTTTAAGGAGTGCCTCGAGTGAGTGCATTTTGAGGTTTAGACTTCTAGCATTGAGTAGCAATGCCCTCAGATTCTTCTTGCCTGTACCTGTTAGGGTGGCGAATTTGTCATTTGAACCTTGCCTAAAAAAGGCACTATAGGGGTGGCTAGAGCCTTATCTAGTATCCGGAATCCCAGGGGCGACAGGTGCAGGCCATCTCTGGCAAAGCAAAGTGGTTTGTCAATCATGTCATCCCAGGCAGACAGATACTGGATCCCCTTAGAATGACACCAGAAGCTTAGCCAATTGTTGAAGTCAATCATTTTGTCCTTGTACTGTGGTATCATTCTGGGTGATGGCAGGATGCTACTCAGGGCTAGGGTCATACCTGCCTGGGCTACAAGATTGGGCAGCTCCTCCATGTCCCTTTTCATGTAGTCCAAGGAGGTATGTCTCAGGTCATTCACACCAACATGGACAATGACAGAGTCATATTTGTACTTGTTGTGGAGTGACCTGAGTGCATGTGTTATGTGGCGGATCCTGGCACCCAACAGGCAGCTGACAGTAACTTTCTCCTTGTTTAGCCTGGTGAGTGGAACATCAGTGTGCCTGACTATAGAGTCACCTATGACTAGAGTGTTGGGTATGTTGTTATGCCTTATGGGCTGTGGTTGAATGGCACACTGAGTTTGTGGGCTATGTGTCATTTGGGTTGTGTTGGGGGGCGGAGGTTGCTTGTGTTTCTGCTTTGGAGGTCCCTGTTGCTTGGGCAGGTTTTTACTGAGAGCCTCTGTGAACATAGGTGTGTGTTTTCTGTTTCTATGTGTGTGTTTTGGTGGTGTAGGTTTTGAGGGACTATGTGCTGAGTGTGGTGTGGTGCAAGTGTTTACCTTCTCCTCTTGACTGTCTAGTCCAGTCTTGGGTGAAGAGAGCTTTGCTTCCAGTTTGGCTATATAAGTGCATCTCTCACAGGTTGTAGTGTTGGGTGGTAGGAGGAGAGGGTTGTCTGTGTACATGAGGCAATTACTGCATTGCCCCAAGATGCCCAGATTCATCAGGTAGACAGGAGAAAACACCGTGAGTTGACCCTTAGACATGCCTGGATAGGTGCTTATTTGTTAAGTACTAGAAACTGTTTTCCTCTAGACAGTGAGGAAAGTTGAGTGCTGTAGTAATTTGTAGCTTATTTAGTGCTTACAATAAGTTCTGAACAAGTGCTGAGCTCAAAGAAACAGACTTGCGTGCTGAAACAAAAGCTGGCTAGTTCTAAGAAACAAAATTAAGCTAGAAGGGTTCCCTCCAACACAGAAAGGCTTGGGGGTCTAGAAGCCTACAAATAGTCCTGGAAACAGCAAATCTATATCCAGACTAGAGTACCCACAGGAAAGGCAGGAAACAAGCTTAAACATTTTTTTTTTTAGTGGAAATAGAGAAAGGAGTAGCAGAAACTAAGCTGATTGGCCTTCTCAAATGTTCTCCCTGTATTGGGTAGAATGAGGTAATGACACTAGACTGGGAGGAGGGTCCCAGATCAAATTTACAGTAGGGGTGGGCAACTGCAAAGCCACCAACAAATAACCCAATAGATGCTTAATAAAAGTGGACAATTTCCAGTTAATACCTCACACACAGTGAAACTAGCTAGAAAAATATACAGTACACAAAGTGCTATAGATAACTTGAAAAAATAAGCAAAAAAACAGGATAGTTAATGTTATATATTATAGATCCGAGTTTGCTCAGTGTCCTTCCTTCGATTAGATCACCTAAACATATTGCTGTAAAACAATCTGTGTATTACCAGCGCTGATGCATGACCATATCAGTAATACTTTAGTGAGCATTTTTTTCTTTTTTTTTTCCCACAATGCCTCATAAATAACTTAAAACATGATCTGTTATGACTACTTGAGCCACTATTCAACTATAGCCTCAAAACGGACTTTATACCTCAGAAATGGAAAACGGCAATGGTTATCCTACTACGCAAGAGTGGACCATTAACTAACCCTAGCAACTACAGACACATTAGTCTGATTAGTCTACTATGCAAAGTCATGGAACAAATTGTCATGGAAATGATCAACAAAGACATAGGTGACCTTTGGACACTGGACCCAACCCAGTTTGGCTTTATCAAGGGAAGGTCATGCCTACTAAACTTGGTGTACTTCTTTGAGAAGGTCACTATGGCAATGAATGAGGGGAAAAGGGTGCTTCCTTCTTATCTGGACTTGGCTCAGGCATTCGATACAATACCTGACTTGGATATAGTTGACAAACTCACTAAATGGGGCATAAAACCCTACATAGCTCACAGGATTGCCAGCTGGCTCACAGACTGGGCTTAGGAAACCAGGATTGGTAAAACCACCTCCACTCAGAGACCAGTTTCCAGTGGGGTACTTCAGGGATCTATGCTGGGATAACTACTGTTTGTCATCTTCTGGAGCTAAAGGCTAATTTCAAGGGCCTTTGGCTGACCAAGTTTGCAGATGACTGCAAATTGGGACCTATCATAGATTGCCCTCATAACATAAACATCTTACAAGAAAGTCTAACACAGACAAATGACTGGTGCTAAATTCACAGATTAAAACTCATTGCCAAAAAATGTATTATAGTGCCTTTTGGAAAAATGGCCACCCAGGCTAATTATATACATACATATGGCAATAATGCCCTTTTAGCCTGCCAATATACCAAAACAGTGGTTTGTATAATGTGTCCTGGCTTTTCTTAAAATATCTGAACTAGTGCTTGCTTTAATATAATTTTGTAGTCTATTCTATGCATCAGCTAATCTCTCAGAGAACCAATTAGTACAGTACAGGGTTCAGTCCTGGGTCCTTTCCTGTTTGGTATCTACTTTTCTGAAGTACAGGCTAACACAGAAGGTCTTTGGCTAATGAAGTTCACAGATGATTGCAAACTAGGAGCCATAATTGAAACTCCTAACAATGTGGACATCCTACAAAAGGGCCTCACTGAGACAGATGCCTGGTGTCAAAGCCATGGCCTCAAGCTCAATGCCAAAAAGTGCATTGTCATCCCCTTTACTAAAAACTCTGTACCCATGAGCTACCACATAGGTGGTAGTCTACTTAACACCAAAAGTGTGATAAGAGACCTTGGGACACAGGTGGACAGTAGTCTCTCCTTTGATAATCCCATCGCCACAGTAGTCAAGAAATCCTTCTACGTGGCACACCTCATCACAAAAGGCTTTTCATCCAGGAAAAAAGAGGTCATTGTTCCCTTCTACTCATCACTCATTAGACCCATTATAGTGTACAATGCCCCCTTTGGTACGTACCTCACAAGATATCTATAACAACTGGAAAGGCCACAGAAATACCTCACAAAGAGGATTACCGGCCTCAAACAGATGCCCTAAGCAGATCGTCTCAAAAAACTCCAGCTTTACCCCATTACATATCACCTATTCAGGGGTGATCTCTGCCTAACATACAAAGCTATATCAAACCCAGGGCTGTTGGACATGCTCGACTTAAAGAAATCCCAATCCCTCTGACCTACATGCTCTAGGGACCTAAACATTGTCACCACAATAAACAGAACATGCTTGGAGGGATAGATTCCTGTCCCAGAGACTTCCATTACTCTAGAACAAACTACCTATCTATATCAAAGAAATTTCCTCATTAGCACTCTTCAAGAAAAATCTTGATGACTGGATGGGAAATAGGAAATTCACCTCGGGGATCACCTCTGTGGCTCTGCTCGACAAGGCCACAGGAAAATAATTTTCTTGGGTGGCAAAAGCCAGGGTACCTTTTTGGCTAGGCTTGTATAGGCCCTAGAGCCAATAGCCTAGTACCTACCTATGAACCTATGAACTTCTCATCCCTATAGAATCTGCTACATAGGTTGTCTGATGATTCTCTACTATGTTAACACCAAATATTCTCTGAGATGATTGTCTGTATACCTGAATAAGGTATCCACTTAAATGTCTGTATGAGGGATCCCCTTCATATGTTTGAAATTCTGGAACATCGAACCTTTGATCATTGAAGACCAGAGGATCGAAGTTCCAAAATATCAAACCTTGTGAATGGAGATCACTGTACAGTGCGGAATGGGAACTTTCCCATTTTCTTCACTGTAGTGCGATCTCAGAGATGGCATATTTAAGTAGCAGGGGATATGGGGGGTGCAGGGGGCTTGCCCCCTTCAAAAACATGAAATCAAAAGTTTTCATATTTTTTAATACTTTTTTTTGTCATTGGTTCAATATTTCGGAACTTTGATACTCTGGTCTGCGATGATCAGAGTTTCGATGCTCCAGAATTTTGAGCATATGAAGTTGACCCCTATATGAGACACTGTGGAAGTTCAGATATTTTAGTCTTTCAAAATAAGTTAAATGTTTACTTCCATGGATGCTCTTGGTATATTTCTGCTGTATTCCTTCCAGTTTATTCATGCTTGTTTTCTTATAAGGTTTCCACACTGTTATTCCATACTCAAGTTTGGATCTAATATAACTAACAAAGAATGACTTCATCATTTCTGATTTCCTAATCTTTGTAAATCTTTTTATACAACCTATAGCTCTATAACTATTGTTAACCAATTGGATGATATGATTAGAAAAACTCAAGGCTAGATCTACCATATACCTAGGTCCTTAAATGAATCTACAGTTGCAATCACTGTGCGCTGTATTAAGTATTCACCTTTCAATTTTTGTCTCATATGCTCAGTGTTTGATGTATTTGTCACCATATTATTTTCCTGTGCCCAAATGGTCATTTTAGTCACGTTATTTAGCAGGCATGTCCCATCTGTAAATATTTTATTTTATTTATTTTATTTTTATTTATTTTACATTTGTTAAGCGGGTTAGTCTGGCTGAGCTTTTGGCTCATTTTCAGCAGAGACCTGGGGAGAAAAGCTCCTCGGGACTAGAAAACAATTTATTAAATTTTAGTAACATAGTAGCAACAATCAGCTATGGGATCTTACAAGCAGAGACCTAGAGAGAAATAAAGTTCCTCAGGCAATTCAGTTATACAGAGTATTAACAACTGGCAGACAAGTCTGTGATTTGTTACAATCAAGGTTTTAAACAATTAGCAGAAGAAAATGTGACTAGTTACAATATTATTTAAGCTGCTTAGAGCAAAATGAGTTAATAGTTAAGCAGATGCTTATTTAAAGTGGGTAGGATCTAGTTGTATAGGAGTTTGGAAACAAGAAAGGAAAGTAAGAATGGCTAGTAGGCGATGTAGGGGAGGTTGAGTATAGGAGACATACTAGACAGGTAGGTTGCTTTGAGACTGTAAGAATTAAGAGTGGTTGGAGACAGAGGAAGGGAATATGTAGGAAGAGGCAGGGGAATAGTGTTAGAGATACATTAAGAGTGAGGTGGTGAAATAGGTGAAAGGATGGTGGTTTCAGGGTGGTTGGCTACAGTGGCAAGACCACTTTGCTTTTAGGTATTTCCTTGTGGCTAATTTGAAACTTTTGCTATGCTGGAGGAATTTTATTTCCAAGGGAAGTTGGTTCCAGGATGTAGCTAGGTTATAGTTATAGAGAAAGCGGCCTATTTTGGTTTTGGATTTGTAGATGTCTAATAATTCTTGATTTGAGCTGCGTAGTGTCCTAGCAGGGGAATATTTGGATATGATAGTGGAGAGGCTGGAGCAGAAGTAGGGTAGATAGAGGATAGAATGGATGATTTGTAGCTGGTATAGTTGGAGCAGCTGAGGGAATTCTAGCCAGTCTAGTTGCTGTAGTGCTAAGCAGTGGTGTGACTTGTAGGTTTGGTTAGCTGCAAATCTGGCGATCTTATTATAGGTAGTTTCAAGCTTGAAAATAAGTGTAGTATTTAGGTTTTTGAATATGTGACAGCTGTACAGGAGTGTTGGGAGTAAAAAAGCTTGGGAGAGAGTTATTTGGGCAGTGTTAGTTAAGTATTTCTTGCTACGGAAAAGGCGTCCAAGTTTCTGATGAGTTCTTTTTACCGAGTTAGTAATATGGAGATCAAACTTAAGCTGATCATCTTTTGTAACACTTACAATTTGGTACTAGATTCAGCTGAAATGATAGTGTTGTTGCAGGATAAGATGGTAAATGTACTTTTGAGTGTGGTGATGTTTTTAGGGAGGATGAGTAGGAGCTTAGTTTTTTTTGAATTAAGGATGTTTGTTATCACTAAGCTAAGTCTCAATGGTGTGGAAGGATGCCTGGGTAGTTGAGTGGAGGTCATTTGGGTTGTCAGCAATGGTTATAACAGTTGAGTCATCAGCATATTGCACAAGAGATGACTGGGATGACATATTACACAAGAGATGACATGTAATCAATGTACCCATTTTCAAGTCATCTGCAAACAGACTGTAGAACACCTCAGATGGAAAAGGATATATCTAATAGACACAATGTAAGCAAGTATGGGCCTATAGCAGAGCCCTGTGGGACACCCTGACTGTAACCTTCAATTTCACCTGTCTAATTGCAGTTTGATACTTGCCATGTTCTATTTGTCAGGGATGCAGCTGTCCATCCTATCAAGAGTATATCAATACTTAGCTATACTAATTTATTGATCAGTGTTTTGTGCATGACCCTGTCAAATGCTGAAGTTAAATCTGCATAAGTTATACCACAGCAAAATTTTTCATTCATAGCCGTTATTATATTGTTGTAGAGCATCATGTTACAAGTGATAATAGATCTACTTTCAACATATGCAAACTGTTATGTGTTTCAAATCCCAACCTTTCCATTTCTGACAATAATCCATCCAATATAACCCTCTTCTTTTTTTCCACAACATGAAAGTAAACTTATGGATCTGCATGACTCTCGGTTTGTCCTACTTCCTTTCCCCTTAAAGACAGGTTTAACAAGTACATATCTTCAGTCATGAGGAATTCCTTCATATATATATGACCTTGTAAATAACATATATAGTGGTCCTATAAGTTCATGCCAAAGTGTTCTCAGGTCATAATTACTAATTCTGTATCCTCCCTGTGCTTTCATTGGGTCGAGTTTGTGTAGCTATTTTTCAATATAATCTAATCTGATTTCAGTATCTGAGGTTGCCAGATGTCACTAGGACAATTTATCAGCCCCCTTTGTGGAACCAAATTGCTCTAGGTGTACAACGTTTTCACTCAGAATGAGGTAAAGACAGCTGATAGGCTCTATGTTTTGAATGTTTTTGACAAATCTATTCCAAAGCACCATCTTAGTTTTAACAATGTTCAAGCAGCCGTTGCCCTCTTCACCTATGAAAACACAAGATAATATCTTGTTTCTTCTTACAGCTCTCTCATCTAGGGAAATCAGCTGCTGCTTGATATCCAGCATTTGCCCATTTCGGCTACCTTATCTGGGACTTCAATGGCTGTATGTGTTAGTGTCATATGGCATAATATTGCTCATGCAATAAATCGCAAAGTCAACTTCAGACATTTCCTCGGTGATTGTTCAGTTTAAGACACACCAAGATGTGTTGTAGCAAGCCGTGGCTTCAATGTGATGCCTGCATGTCAAATGCAAAATGTAATAACACTCAGTTAAAGAGCACCAGAGTTTACAATGTGTATTAATGTGAGCCTTCCAATGGTTATAGCTTACCTTAAACTGCGAGTAGGAAAAAATGGGTCCAGTGAAATTATTTCATAAATCTCTAAGTATAGATATATATATATATATATATATATATATATATATATATATATATATATATATATATGTATATATGTTCACTTTATATCCTCGAAATACTGAAATATCGAAATTCAGTATTTCGAGGCTATAAAGTCGAAACCTGAAAACAACAAAAGCTCAGAAGCGCGAAATTCAAAATCTCGCACACCAGAGATTTTGAATTAGCTCTTCTACTCCACACACACACACACACACACACACACACCTTCCTCCCCACACACAAACACAAGCTCTCTACTACATAAAAGCAGGGGGGCAAGCCCCACTGCACCCCCCCCCATGTGGGGGGCACACCCCCCCACTTAAATATTCTAACTCCGAGGTCACACAAGATACAAACACATACAAAACACCACCACACAACCTACATTCTCCTCGCACACATACATCATTGCAGCAAAACACACTAACACACACCCACAGCCCCTACCCAAAACCCTTAACAAATAAACACTTACCTGAATCCACAACCACAGTGAAATATCGGAAGCGCTAATTCAAAATCTCTGGTGTGTGAGGTTTTGAATTCTGCGCTTCTGAGGTTTCATTGTTTTCAGGATTTCACTTTATGGGCTCGAAATACTGAATTTTGACAGTTCAGTATTTCGAGCTTCTAAATTGAATCCATATATATATATATATATATATATATATATATATATATATATATATATATATATGGGTCTACCTGAGATGGTCGACAAGCCATTTGATCGACTTTCATTTGGTCGACAATTCATTTGGTCGACAAGCATGTTATGTGGGGGGCTTCGCACCACAACCCCCCCAATGTGGGGGGCTGTGCCCCCCACCCCCCCCAACTATATATATCAACTCCAAGGTTGCACAACATTGGGGAGGGAGGCAAATCTGCCTGTCGACCAAATGAATTGTCGACCAAATGAAAGACGATCAAATGGCTTGTCGACCATCTCAGGTAGACCCATAGATATATATATATATATATATATATATATATATATATATATATATATATATATATATATACACACATATACATATACATATACATATTGAAAGTATAAAATATAGTATTATGGGTTGAGTGATATGGAAGAGGAGACTTAATCCCATAGTCGAGATAACAGATAAACTGCATGCTACAGTACTAATACCTGCTCAACACCTGAATACATAGCAAGCATATTAGCAGACAAAGTTAGTTCAAACTTTTCCTTGATATTTCCACTTTTCCTCCACACCCATGACCACCTGTCAAACACTTTGTGAATGATCTCCAACCTGAGGAGAGAACTATTAGCTCTATAGGGTATACTGGGGTGTCTCCTTGTCAACATGAAGCACAGTCTTACTGACCAGCTTTGTAATCTGTTCAGTCTCAGCCTCTTATCTTGTTTCTTGCCTGAAGCATAAAGAGAGATGAGGCCCCTTCAGCAGGGAGGTTCCACCACTGATTCTTGCAACTCATAACCCATAAGCATCCCAAGCCTAATCTGCACAATAACAGAAAACATTACTGACTTCACAAACACAGACATTGGCAAGTCATGAGTTTGGGTTTGGGAAAAGTAGGTCCTACTTGCTTAACCTAGATGACGTCTTTGAAAATGCCACAGAGGCTTTGGACAAAGGCATATTAGTACACGCGTATACATTAACCTAGCTAACTCCTATGTCATCATTCCACACTTGCATATCATAGATAGGTTAGTCAAACTAAATGAACCCCTTATATTATACATTAGTCAAACTAAATGAACCCCCTATATTACCTGTTGGACAGCTAAATAGTTCACTGACAGAACCCAGTTTTTAACCACTGGCCCACATACTTTTTATTTTGTTTTAGACCATGCATAAATGATCGTGTTATTTTGTATTCACCTTCTGATTTAAGAACATTTGAACTGTCGTGATTAAAATTCACCAATGTCCATATACATCAGTTATAGCCATATGGCTGTGTATGCCTCAAATTTCTAACTGAAATAAAAATGACATCAGTAATGTATTTCAACTTGCTTTGCACAAATAAGCACAAGTCCTCCAAAGCCAGACTAATGACCATTTAACTTGATCACGACAGACTAAGTCAGCAATTCTCATCCTCAGACAGGCCTCATATCCAGCTATAATATCCACACTATGTACACTTCAGATGTCTGAGTGTGGTAAAAAATAAATAAATATATATGGCCTCATCTGTGTGAATGGAAAATAAGTCTCCTATGACAAATGTCTTGCCTTGTGTCATGGTCTGCCTTATAGGCTTAGAATGTATTTTAACTTTATATCACAAATATATAGTAGCCAGAAATTTCAAATTATTTCATACAGTTGTAAACTCATCCTACAAAGCCCATCTGTTTAAAATGAGTAATCAAGACAGCAAGTTACTTTCTCCCACAGACAACTCCCATCCCTACACAACAGTTATTGTTGTGTGCACCTTATCTAACTGTGATCAAACATAATACTATTCAATCTCTTAACATGAGAATCATGGACAAAATCAAAACATAACAAGGGACAAGGGCCCCAGAATCAGACATTTTTCTCTTATATACTTAAAAAGTTGTTGGAATAATAGTTTTTGCATTAGCATGATTTTTGTGAAGGATATGAAGTCTGAACCTCCAGTGCCTGTCATTATTTAACGCCTATAGTCTTCAATTATTTGCTAGTAACCACATGTCAAGGGCATTCTGTGAAATCAGGGACAGCTGAGAAATATGTCATTTTTGTTTCACAAACAGTAGCCACGTGTTTTCCAACTTATTTCACACAGATACTCATTAGTCCTGCAAAACCTGATAGTTAACTGAACAAACTACCAGGAGGTAAGTTATTTGTCCATAAACAGCCCCTAACCGCAACAAACAGCTATAGGCACATTGTCATGTGCTACTCATCTGTGATAAAAATACTACCTCTCAACGTCTTAACAAAAGAATTAGGGGCATTGCTGCTCTTGATTTTAATACAGCTGGAATAGAAGTATTATCTTTTAAGCTGGGGGGTGACTAGTGGCATTCAAATACAACTGCCACAGAAGTTCATTGTACTCAGTCACATATCCCAAGCCTATCTACCTACATTTTTGACAACAAAAAATCAAAACTTTTAATGGCAGTGCATTTCAAGGCATGTTTACTGATGGAACTTTTTTGATCCCTCTTTTTATATCACATAAGTGCTTGTATATCCCGAGCTGTAAAGTATTCTCTGTTTTGCAATTAACAAGGTTGCCTAGGGCTTCCTAGAGCTGTAAGGTAAGTATTTTAGCTCTTAAATTACACCAGTTTTAGCACTTAATTTTGCTAGCTATAGATTTGCTATTTTTTAATACAATTTTTTAGTAAGAGTCCTATAGTTAATGTATTTCTAGGGAAATTTTAAGGTTAGGAATACAATAGCTGGAGGGGGCAGGGGTAAACTACACTTTAGCTAGTGTTGTGAGTTAGCCAATTTGTAATGGGGACAAACTGGGGATACTGCTCAACTTACTTGCTGTGCAGGCACAATGAACAGAGGGGTAGGAAAGGTACAACAGCTACAGGATGAAATGAATGTGAGTTAGGTATCAGAGAGTTTGATTAAATATGGCACCCTAGGAGGGGGCTGATTAATGAAGATAATCAGGGGGTGGGGGTGGGAGTAGCAGATAGGGAGAATGGGGTAAAGAGCAGCCAGAACAGGATTAACCAGGAACTTATGGATCGCTCCCCCACAGGGAGAAGGGCTGAAAAACTATCAGTGTAAGGTGAGTAATAAGCTTAAAAATATCAGTATCTAACAAAAGACTGATCTGAGTAGCTATGGAATACTTTAAATAATTATCACTGCAAGCACACATACGGGGTTGTTTGGCAGTTATGGAGAGAGTTGTGATTAGTATAGAAACTATAATGAAAGTAAAAGCAAAACTTTACCAAATTAAAAAGTAAATGCTTGGGACTGGAACACTGTGTGAGTGTAAGGCTGATTCAAGGTATTATAGCCCAATCTAGTGGCAATTAGCTGGATCCCTTCACTGTTGTTGTGCATACATCTTTAAGGCTCAACAGTTTACAAAACCTAAATTGTAGTTCACCTACTACAATAGAAAAGTTGGAAGGAGTCAGCTTCTTGCTTCACAGACATTTTACTTAGTTAAAATAGCCAACTTCAGTGGAGAAGGTAGCTATTGCTTTATGCAGTTAATCCCAGGTGGGGGTGGGGGGGTCACGCAGGAAAGAAACCCATGCAAACTGAAAAATAAAGGTAAATAAGGCAGAATTAGTGCAAATGTTACAAGAATGTGAAGTGAAGAGCATGCAAGGAACAGAGATGGAGAGTAAAATTAATTACATTGCATACATTATAATTAAAATTGATTATATTGCATACAGTATCAGCTCTGTAAAACCACAGACTAACAGCAGTAACATGCAGCCTCTATGTCCAGTGATAACAGCTGTATAATTCAGCAGTGAATACACACAGGATATAATGCACAAAGCAAAGTATGGCTGTTTTAGGACAATAATTCTAGAATTATGTTATTCAGTATGAACTAACAGTAACATGAACTGCGTTCACTTAGCCTTCTATAAAAGCAGTTGTGAAGTCCAGCCTGTAAGTCTTCTAAGTAGTGTAGCATGCCATAGGAATGCTTACAAATGTAATCGGAACATGAATAACCTCTGCAAATCAGTTAGCAGGATGCCTGGCATATTCAACGATCAAAGCTCTACCTTCATAAAACAAGAAAAAAAATGTATATATATATATATATATATATATATATATATATATATATATATATATATATATATATATCTATATATATATTCAAATTGGAAGCCATGCACTCTCAAGCCAAGACCAGAATAGCTGATCAAGAGGAGAAGGTTAACATCTGTACCACACCACATGTAATACATAGCCCTCCAGAACACCCCCAAACACAACTCTCACATAAAAACACAAACCACACACCCACCTTCATGGAGGCTCTCAATAGAAATCTACCCAAACAGCAGAGACCACCAAGGCAGAAATGCACTCGACCACCACAAAACAGCACAAACCACAAGACACATAGCTCACCTACACAGTGTGCCTCTAAACCTAAGCCCCTAAGGCAAAACACCTTGCCCAATACACTAATCATAGGTGACTCGATAGTGAGGCACACTGATGTCCCACTCACTAAGTTGAATAAGGAGAAGGTAACAGTCAGCTGTCTGTCAGGTCCCAGAATGAGACACATAACACACGCACTCAAGTCACTCGACAACAAGTACAAGAATGACTCTGTCACTGTCCATGTGGGTGTGAATGACCTGAGATGCACCTCTATGAACTACATGAAAAGAGACACAGAGGAGCTCTTGGATTATGTGGTCCAGGCAGGTATGACCCTAGCCCTGCGCAGCATGCTACCATCACCCAAAATTATACCACAGTACAAGCAGAAAATGATTGACTTCAACAACTGGCTAAGTTTCTGGTATCAATCTAAGGGGACCCAGTATCTGTCTGCTTGAGATGACATGATTGACAGAGCTTGATGCTTTGCCAGAGATGGCCTGCATCTCTCACCCCTGGGTTTCTGGATAGTGGCTAAGGCTCTTGACACCCCTATAGTACCTTTTTTGGCAATGTTCCAAAGACGAAATTACAGCCATACAGCTATAAATAAATGCAATTTGAGGGTCATGCTGCTCAGTGCTAGAAGTCTAAATCTCAAGATGTGCTTGCTCGAAGCACTTTTCAAAATGGAGAACATAGACATTTGTGCTATAACAGAGACCTGGTTTAAAGCAGCAGAAAGCACCCCGTGCTATCAGGCTATAACTCATTCCACACCTTTCGGCCCCAGAACATGGACCAAAGCTCCAAAGGCGGTGGTGTCTCCATATTCATAAAGGATATACACACCTCCAGACTAGTAGCCCAGCGTAATGCATCTGAGATACTCCAGTTGCAACTAACATTGTGTAAGACGGCGATTCAGGTCGTAGCCTGCTATAGGTCCCCAACCATGTCCCAAAACTCTCATTCCACATTCCTAAGCACCCTGGACACTATTAGGGTCCAACCCAACATTCTCATACTAGGTGGCTTGAGCTACCCCTCCATCAGCTGGGAAAACTACTCATGCACCAATACACTGGCCCAATGCTTCCTAGAATTCATCAGTTCCAATGCCCTGGATCAGCTCATTCTTATCCCCCACTAGAGGAAGCAACATCTTTGACCTGGTTATTACTAACATGGGCAACTATTGCTCTACACCAATATTTAATTCCTTCCTGGTTAAATACGACCACAAACTAATCACCATGGAAATCTACACCCCCCCCCACACAAAGGTAACCACCATGAAAAACTTCTCCATAGCTGATTTTGGGCTCCTAAAAACAGACGTGGCTAACTTCACGGCACCCATGACAATGGAAAATAGATGCATGACTGCCGAATCATACACCAATGCACTTTATGAACACGTACATAAATGCATGGAACTGACCATACCCAACAGAACCAAGACGCTCTCCTCCAAAAAAAGTAAGCCAATCTGGTGGTCATCTGCCATTAATAAACTCTACAACAGAAGGAAGAAACTGTTGCAGGAAAAGGTGAAATCACAAGACTGGAAAAACTCCCTTATTAGCCTCAACAAAAAGTTGAGATCCCTCATCAAAAACCTGTAAAGCCAGCTATGAAGGCAGAATTGCATCAGACACTAAAAACAACCACAAAGCCATCTATAGTTATATCAAAAAATCTCCATAGCAATACCCAGGTTTGCTCAGAGTTACTGCACAATGGTACCTCCTATACTGAGCCAACAGATATTGCCAACATACTGGTCGACAGATTCAATGCCAACTTAACCCCTCTCTCCCCCCTAAAGGACCAATCACAATACCAGAGGAATGCCAGGCATCCAGAATTACTGCAGCACAGGTTAAAGCTGCATTGTCCAAGGCCAAGAATACAGCTTCCATGGGAACAGACAATATCCCTGGATGTGTTCTACATGAACTACAAAGTGAACTGGCACTGCATCTGTGTGCCCTGTTCAATCACAACCTCACATCAGGCTTTCTTCCTACCGAATGGTGCACTGCTACAGTCATCCCTCTCCATAAAGGGGGAGCGACTACAGACCCTGGGAAGTATCACACCATTAGCCTAATGAGTCTGATATTTAATGTAAGGCTATGGAGCACATCATCATGAAACTAATTAACAAGGACATAGGGAATCTCTAAATTCTAGATCCTACGCAATTTGGTTTTGTGAAAGGTAGATCAGGCCTGCTCAACCTGGTTGACTTCATTGAGTCAGTCATCAGAGCTGTGGATGAGGGAAAGGCAGTTCATACAGCCTACTTCGATCTGGCCAAGGCCTTTGATACCATTCCCCACTCAGGAATTATTGATAAACTCACCAAACTAGGTATCAACCCCTATATCACTAGGTGGGTTGCATATTGGCTCACAGATAGAACCCACAGTGTGAAAGTAGCAGACTCCAAGTCAGACTGCCGACCAGTCATGTGTGGAGTCCAACAGGGATCGGTCCTGGGTCCTCTCCTGTTTGGCATATACTTCTCAGAAGTCCAGGCCAACACAGAGGGACTCTGGCTGATCAAGTACGCAGATGACTGCAAGCTGCGAGCCATTATTAACTCCCCAAGTGATGTAGAAATCCTACAGAAAACTCTCACTGAGATCAATGACTGGTGTTGAAACCATGGCATTAAGCTTAATGCCAAAAAAATGCATCATCATCCCCTATGGGAAAAACTCCCTTCACACTAATTACCACATTGATGGGAGCCCACTGAACACTGAAGGCATTATAAGATATCTGGGGACACAGGTTGACAGCAACCTCTCCTTCGACCACCACATTGCCACTGTGGTCAGAAAGTCTTTCTATGTGGCACATCTCATTACCAAGGGTTTTGCATCCAGGAAGAATGAGGTCATTATCTCTCTCTACTCTTCCCTCATTAGGCCACTCATCGAGTATAATGCCCCATTTGGCATGTACCTCAGTAGACACATTCAACAGCTGGAAAGGCCACAATAGTACCTTACAAAGAGGATCCTAGGCCTTAAACACATGCCATACATGGACAGACTCAAAAAAACTCCAGCTATTCTCTGTCTCAAATTGTCTACTAAGAGGCAATCTCTGCTTGACTTACAAAGCCATGTCTGACCCAGCTCTGTTAGAAATGCTACATCTAAAGAAATCACATTCCCTTCAAACCACATGCTCCAGAGACCTCAACCTCATTACCACAATCAACAGAACATGCTAGAGGGACAAGTTCATAACTTAGAGACTGCCCATGCTCTGGAATAGACTTCCCATACATGTCAAGGAGATCACTTCACTGGCCCTCTTCAAGAGAAATATCGATAAGTGGATGGGAAATAGAAAGTTCACCACGGGGATCACTCCAGTGGCTCTACGTGATAGAGGCACTAAGAACTAACGTCGGGCATCACAATGCCAGAGCACTTCTATGGGCTAGGCTTGTAAAGGCACCAGGGCCATTAGCCTAGTACACACCTATGAACCTATGAACCTATGATTCTAACCTCAAGATATCGACTAGGCTTCAAATGGCTCTTCAGTGCAGTTAGTCTAGTATGCACCTATGAATTAAGTGCCTGGAAATTTTTCCCTAAATTTGTTTCTAACGACTTCACTAGAAGCATAACATTCTTATTTCCTAAAATGGAGGCATATTTACCCATGTTATTTACTCTAATTTCTTTAGGTTTAGATTGTAATAAAGTTTCATATTAGTCCCTGTCTCATAATAAACAAATCATTTTGTCAAGTTCTTCAAAAATAGATTGCCATTAGTAATAAACCTAGATAATTGGACCATCTGTCATTTGGCCAAACTAGCCTTCTGGATAAAAGGGTGGCAGCTTCAAAATGCAAATAAGCATTAGAAAATGCTGGCTTTCTAAAAAATGCAGACTTGAAGTTGCCCTGTTGAAATTACCTACAGCAAGATAATTATTGCTGTAAGTATGCAATGATGAATTTTAAAAAGGGGTAGATTCAGATAAAATCATGCAAAACGACTAAATTGTTTCATAACACCTATCCATAAAGTAAATATATGACTGTGGTGGTGGTGCTGCGGTAGCGTTGTTGCTTCACAGTAAGACATTGTCCGGTTCGATTCTCAGCTAGAGCGTTTTCTGCGTGGAGACGTGTGAATGGGCGTACCTTCATTGAAGGTTGTTCATAAGAACTGGCAACTAGGCATGTAAAAATCTACTGCCAATCATTAGCGGACCGGAGTTCCGCTTTGGCAACCCCTAGCTGGGAAAAGCCGAAAGACACAACAACAACAACCACCTAGATATCAAGTATAAAAGTGAAAAACCTTTTTTAAAATTAGAGTTTCAAACAAAGTTGTTTGTTTTAAAAGTGCACTGGCTTTTTGTTGTTTTTAATTGCTCCTATATACTTGGAAATTCAATAGAATAACAGCTTTTGCATTGGCATGCATTTTCTGAAGTATGGAGAGTCTGAAAAGTCTACTGCCAGAAATCATTTAGTGACAGCAATCCTCAATGATTTGCCAGAAAACCACACATTTTATGTTCTATAGACCAAACATATCAGACACTCAACAACATTCTGTAAAATCAAGGGCAGTTTGAACTTTGATTCACACAAACAGTTATTGGTGAATAAACATTCCAAAGTATTTCCTACATATGAACACTAGTTCTGACTTTAGAATGAGCAAACACCAAAAGGGTAAGTTAATTATATCCACAGTTGCTCCCCTTATTTAGTGATAACAATCTTCAATAATTTACCAGAAAATCACAATTTGTATGCCATGGAGACAGGGACATTCTGTGGAATCAGGGTCAGTCTGAACTTTGTTTCACACAAACAGTTGCCAGAGAATAAATATCCCATTATATTCTATATTCCACTATATTTCCTACAAATGGACACTAGTCATATAAATCCTGACTTTATAGGTTCATAGGCAATTACTTTGATAAGAACCTCGGGGGGCTCTTTAAGTCTATGCAAGCTTCCCAAATGTATCTGACAAGTTTTGATACAGTAGGGTTATTTTAAGAGGTATATGTAGGCTTGTGTATGGCTGATCAAGCATTTACAGGGTGCCTCTGTCTAATAGAGACAAAGATGCTAGACCATGGGTAAATTTCTAATTCTCCAGACTCAACAAGAGAGTAAATTGCTTTTATCCGGAGCCCCCAACACCAATTTGGTGATTGCAATCCTTAATAACTTGCCAGAAAACTAAAGATTTTTATGAGGCAGAGGTCTAAATAATGAGGCAAAAATCAGGGATTGTTTCAACTTTGTTTCACACAGAAAGAGTAGCCAGAATGTAACTATTCCAACTTATTCCAGCTGAATGCATTCAAGCTTTAAACTGTACCTCTCAACTTCTTTGCTCCTTAATTCTGGACAAAGTTAAAAACAATGAGGGGACAAATGCCAAAAGCCAGGAATAATTTTAAATATTAAATTAGTAGAACAAAACTTTTTGCATCAGCATGCATTTCTGAACAATACGTGGTGGGAAACTCCAATGTCTAGCATTATTGACTGACCTTAATCCTCAGTGAATTACCAGAAAATCAAAAACATTTATGAAGGACAGGGCAAAATATGCACCAAAATCAGGTACATTCTGAAAAATCAGGGAAAGTTGTTAGCTATGATTTAAAGTGAGCAAACAACTACTCTGCAACTCCCCTTATTTAGTAATAGTTGGCAATGTTGTATCTGGTTGCCTGACAAAATTAAAAAAAAGATAAGTACTTAACTTTACCTCAACCCTATAAAGCCACCTACAACTATCCACAATACTATTTAATAACGGGTTTCTATCACGAAGTCGAACTTTTACAAGTTCGAACCTCATATGGTTGAGACCATAAGTTCGAATTTGTAAATGTTCGAGCAATTGAATGGAAATCTCCATAAGCAGAGGTTTTCATTTTGTTCAATGGGGTGCGATCTCGGAGTTGGTATATTTAAGTATCGGGGGGGTGGGGGGTGCAGGGGTGCTTGTTCCCCTGTTTAAAACAGTTTATTTTGTTTTCCATTTTTTTTTTATCCATAGTCAAAGTTTTGCAACTTCGAACATAATGGTTCGAACATCATGTGTTCGAAGTTATAAGACTTCGACTATGTGATATAGACCCTTTAATAACCATGGGTTTTCTGCTCATTGCCTTCCCTATAAATTGTGGAGGTAGGCAACAGAAAAAAATCTGTGGCAGTGTGCATTTATTTTTTTATGTATTTATTTTCAGTAAAGAAAGATTTCTTCACTGAGAAAATAAACAAATACATATATACATAAATAAAGCACCCCCAAAGTGAATAGCATCACTGGCCTGTGCTGTGCATGTGCAAATGGTAGGCACTGTGGTTCTACAGAGGAAATGCTCATAGTGTCTACCCTTATGCTCAGCATTAAGCTAACTTAAATTAGTTAGCAGTGCTGAACATAGCAAAGCTTTTTAAAATTAAATTATTTTGCTGGCAGAGCTTGGGCTCATCTGGAACTCTGGTCCTCACTCAGCCATGTGAATTATCCCCTATTATAGTCTGCCAGAAGTGGTGGGAACATTGTCTTCCAAAAATGCCATTATCAGTGGTATTCCCCAGGATTGTTACCAGGGCTATTCCTGTGTAATAATGCTTCTCAGATGTCAAAGCTGAAGTCAGGTATCTGGCTAAACAAGTTTGCAGATTAAGAACTTGGTGGCATTATACAAACTGCACAGAGGTGTGCCAGGTTCAACAAGAAGAGCTATCATGTACACACAAATGGTGCTATGACCATGGCCTTAGGATACATGTTTAGAAAACAGGAGCACACACACTTCTTCTACATACATAGAATCCCACTCAAAACTGGCACATCACAGATATGGGCATATTTCTAGGCAGCAAGCTCTCCTTAAACCGCCATGCATCCACGGTCAATATAAAATCCTTAATTCATGCCTGGCTTATTGTCAAAGGTAAATTTTCCAACTCCAAGTGCATTATAATTTCCTCACTTATTAAGCCCCTTATTGAAGACAATATTCATTTCAAGAAGTACCTTGATGCCAGCTTTTCCACACAAAGAAAATTAAGGGCCTGAGTTCCATTACAAATGCTGAATGCCTTAAGACCTTATCTCTCATCTCTATTTCATAAAGATTCCTTAGGGGTGATCTCTGTCTTACCATAAAGCTTCAACTAACCCTATCCTGAGTGACCGCCTTCATGTTCACAAAACTGATAATACAATGAAAATCCACACAAAACACTTAAACCTTTACTGAAACATAAAGAGAACTTGCTGGTATGATAGGTACCCTACTGCTCCTGTGAGATTGACTCCCACCTGCATATTAAGCAAAGTATTTCTTTCACACTCTTCAAATGGACCTGGACAAATTGGGGGTAACCACAAATACAGCTCCAATCCCAGGCCAATTATAAATCTTATAAATATCCATGGTTCTAAGACAGAGAGACTTGAGTTTATTACAAGGGCCAATGCCAAAGATTGTTATGGTAGAAACTGGCTGTTCCCAGCTGGATTATTATTTTTCAGTGCTTGTAGTATTTACAGTTTACAGTTACATACAAGCACTTGCATAACTGCTGGGGGTGCGAGGCAAGACTCCTTGCTTTCTTTGACTCACCTTCTCCTTCAAACCATCAAGAGCAATGAAGAAATTGGAAAGGAGATGATACTGACTCATAAGACATCATGAGGAGAAATTTTTCAGCACTGAGACTTCTAAGCTATAACATCTACACATGTTGCCCAAGTAGCTAAAAATAACTTTTAAAGAAGGATGTTAAATCTTACCTGCTGTCAACACAAGATGTCAACCCTTTGGAGTAGACTAAAATTTCTGTTCATAACCCACTTTTCAGTGCCTTCATTCAGTGCCTTTCACAATTTTAGTCTTTATATGAGATGTTTCTCACACTCCTTCCCTAACCATACCTTTGGCTCTTTTCACATATACCCTACTTCTCATTTTCACACAACATCTGTTTTGCCCTTATAGATATATTCTTAACTCCCTTATCTTTCATGCTATATGGTCTTTTCTGTAGTAACACAAAGCTTCTCCTTGCCACATTTTATGTATTTATATATGCAACTTTATTTGATGACGTAGTAAAATGATTAGGCTGAAAACCCTTTTCAGTACAGATTCAAACCCAGAGGGCACACATATAAGGATTTTCATTTTGAGAAATAAACAATGGCAATGTAGCCAAAGCACAGAACAATAGCAAACCAATATAAGGAATTTGTTACAGAGCTACATATACAATTTCAGAAAAGTATGTGGATTTGCACATTCTCAGAGTTGTTGTCTTACCAGTAGGTTAAAGTACTCGACAGGTGGGCAGTTCTACCTGTTTTTCATGACTAATATGACTACTGGTAAACAATATGATAGTACTTCCTGATGGCTCCAGACACCTCTGACATCAACATAGAGACAGAATTGCTCCTCTCCCTGATATCATTCTGTACCTGTAGTGTGCATCCTATAAATGAACATTACTAATGTTATTTTGTATGTCTCTTATTATATGCACATGGCACACATGCTGGTCATGCATATTGTATGCTTGCATTTGGCATTTTCTATTGGGAAATGTCATCTGTTCTTGTAACTGTTCAATATGCTGACTGATATTAATTTAACCTGGGTCTTCTGTGCAAAATCACCCAAAATCAGTGATAGCTCTTGATCAACAAATGAAATAAGAAAAACAAGCCAACAGATAACTGAAATCCAGTAAATGTATGGTGGTAGTCATTTCCACAATACAGAACTAATACGTTCTTTATATTCAGCATTAATGAAGATTTGGGTAGTACAGTAAGAATGACCTGGTCATATTTTATAAAGCATTCAGTACAAAAGTAATATAAAGCTCACAGGAAACAACAACTTGCTGCTGCCTACTAAGGATGCCAAACATGTAAAACGTTAAGCTAAATAAATGAACAGAGTGAGAGAGAGAGAGAGAGGGAGGGAGAGAGAGACAATAAAGATAAAAATAGTTTTATTTTGACTGCCTAAGATGGTGGTAGCTCAGGTAAATATAAAGATCCCATGGTACTTATCGAAAGGTAGAGGAAGTTTCCCAGTGCCCTGGTTAAATTTAACTTAGTCAGGAAAAATATCAACTCACTTTTCCCTTGAAAATATGCCATTATCAGTGGTATTTCTCAGCCTTGTTACCAGGGCTATTCCTGTGTAATAATACTTCTCAGATGTCAAAGCTGACGTCAGGTATCTGGCTAAACAAGTTTCGTTTTTCTCACTATCAGCACCAGCCACCTTCTTTTCTTGCCTATTTTGGCTCCCCACAGATAGCCATCATATGATCCTACTTCCTTTCCTTGGTCCACTGGGTTTACTGAAGCCAGCTGTTCTACACAGTGCTGTCTCTAATTCAGTGAGAAGACTGAAGCACCCTGTCAGCAGTGTCACAATGCTGCTGACGGAGTGTATTTCCTCTTTAAGATTCAAAATCTCCCAGTGCACATACATGTTGTAAAAGGGGTTACCATCAATGCCTCTGCATGTGACTTAACCAATAAGGTGTCTTCCCTTTTAGACAACACCTCCAGACATGTCCTCATTCTCCACCAGAGACCAACCAAAGTGAATTGTCTGACCACAAGCCCTTCCTATGTTCATCCCCCTGGAGTGAGTGATCTGACATAATCCACTCAAGCCCAGACTTTTAGTGCCAGAGCCACTAACTGAACTCTGATCATCTGCGTCACAGTCAGGGCATTATCCCTCTGAGACATGGAGCTGGGATACAAGCCCCTTTAATATCTTATGTAGGTCTGGGGGATGTCCTAGGAAACTGAGTAGAAAATGTTGCTTGGAAATGATTTAAAAATGTCATTTTTATGAAGAATGAATATTCAAATCAGGTTAAAATGACTTACACGAACCCCTTATTACATAATCTCATGTAGCAAAAGCATTTAGTCATGCCAAATCCAAGAAAATACATTTGATTAACATTTCCTAAAGCTACATCAAATGATTTAACTTATTTATGTGTATAAATAACCTTATTTTGAGTGGCAGGGTAAAGGCATTCAAGTACTATAAACTTTAGAAGTTTCTTTATAATTGCTGTACATAAACTAAAACAGATTATTACAAAAGGAGTATTTGAGACTAACACTATCTAGATTAAAGAAACAGAGATTTGTTCTTTAACATATATAAAAGCATTCTGAAAAGGTATTGAATTTTAGCAAGAGGGAAGCTCATCTAACAAACTAAATGTTCAAGTCACCAGAATCACTGGCAAAAATACTTTTAAGCCTCTGTGCTATGTTAACGATCTTGATTAGACAAGCAAGCCACATTTTGAGGTGCTTTCTGGTATGATGGAAGTTAAGCAAGCAATACTGGCTCACCTATCTTGGCAAGCAAAAGGATGTTCAGCAAGAGGAAAGTGCTTGGAAAAACATTGTAACCCACACCAGTGCATATATCATTTCATGGCAATGCTCCACAATGCCCAACAGGCAATATGCACACAGGTGGGAACACTCATCTGGTGCAAATATAGACAAACTTTATTGTAATCTGTGGCTCAAACATGCAAAGGAAAATGAACTGCTAAGTACTTCAAAAGTGGTTCTTCTTCATCATTGATGCAAATTTCTAACAGAAAATGCAACTGGGAACAAATCCTGATTCAAACAGATCAGTTTATGGTGTCCAGTATTTCTTCCAGTTTTGATTTGTGTTTGAGGGAACCGATGTAGAGGCAAGCAAATATTAAAATAAGATTAAAGTGCCTAAACTGTTATCAGCCTTATTAAAGATACCATGACAGTGACTAGTGGCTGCTCAGTTCTTATTACTTGTGCAACGTATGTCCCAGACATGAAACTTCAGTTAAGATCATAGTTTTCTCCCTTTTCAACTTAGGAAGGTGAAAATTAAGAACAACGATACTGCTTATGAGAAATAAACAACAGAGTTAACCATTGGTACATAAGCTGCCCCTTTTATTATCATCATCCTCCTCTTCATCGCCATCATCATCACTACCTGGTTTTCTCAGTTTTTACTACTGTGACTAGCGCAGGACCACATCATCATGTCAAAGGTAGTTTCAGTGAACACAAAGAAATTAAAGGCAGTTCATCTAAATGATTTTCATAGACAGCGGAGATTGCTGACATTCAGAGTTGGTATATGTAATTCTGAGAGGTGTGTGGGGGGTTCCCCCCTGCAAAAAAAACTTCTTTTAATGTTCACTGAAAGTTTCACCAAACTGCTTTTGAGTTTTTGCATTAGTTGAAACTGCCTTCGACAAATCAACATGAATTGACAAGTACCAATGCTTCAGCTTCCTTCATCAAGAGGTCACTAACATAAGGGGTGACATAGCTAACTTGGAAAGAAACTGTATCTGTAATATTGCATAAATGTGCATTTTGTTCATCTATGTTTAAATAAGCCTGCAGTACTTTAACATACATGAGTACAAATCCAGTTCAATTTGCCTGTTAAATCTGGTGGTTTTCTTTAAAAATGTGACCAAGGCCATTGATGAGGGCAAAGCTGTGCACTCAGCATACCTCAACATGCAAAGGCTTTTGACACAATCCCACATTAAGGCATTACTGATAAACTTAGCAAACTGAATGTAAACCCCTTTGTTGTAAGATGGGTTGCCAACTGGCTCAAAAACTGGACACACACACTATCAAAGTGGGTGACTCCACATCAATCAGCAGACCTGTTACCAGTGGGGTTCCACAGGGGTCAGTGCTGGGCCCCCTACTGTTTGGTATATACTTCTTAGAAGTTCAGGTCAAAACTAAGGGGTTGTGGCTGACCAAATTTGCTGACGACTGCAAACTAGGTGCAATCACTGAATCCCCAAATGATGTCAGTATACTCCAGGAGGGTCTCACGCAGACTAAAAACTGGTGTATTAGTCACGGTCTAAAACTGAATGCAAATAAATGTATCGTTATTCCCTTCAACATAAACCATGTCCCCTCACACTATCAAATCAACAACAATACCCTAGTAAAGGTATCACCTCGAGAACAAAAGAAGCCATAAACCCCTGATATTTGGCACTTATCTGGCCCATAACTGAGTATAACGCTCCATTTAGCATATAACAAAATAAGTACCTGCAGATATTAGAGAGACCTCAGAGATTTCTAACAAAGAAAGTCAAGGGGCTCCAGCATGTGCCTTAAACAGACCAACTAAAGTTCCTGTCACTATACTCCATATCATATAGACTTCTTGGGGAGACTTGTGCCTGGCCTACAGAGCAATCCCAAGACCCAAACCTAATGAACTTGCTGCATATCCGTAAATCAAATGGGACTAGGATTACCCAATTCAGGGACCTAAATATAGCCTGCAACTTAACTAGGACATGCTGGAGGGACAGATTTATCTCCTAGTGACTGCCGAGTCTTTAGAACAGAGTACCAATTCATGTGAAACAGAGCACCTCTATGACACTGTTAAAGAGGAAACTGGACAAGTGGATGGGGCACTGTAAATTCTTATAGGGGATAGAGCCTACAATCCTCCTGAACAGGATCAGTCATCACTAGATGCAGTCTTGGCTATTGACTAGCATTTCTATGATAACACATTGGGATGAAACAGCTAAGCTTAAAATGACCTCCAGGTCAATAGCCTAGTAATCTCCTATGATCCTATGATTATATATGCAGCTTACTTTGTGTATACATACATTTTCACATACTATGGCATTTATATATGCATTACTACAACAGATAATCACTCACTATGTTCATACCCATGATGCATACTATATGTATCATATAGATGATGAATTCTTGCCAGCATATTAGTACTTATATATTCAGTATGGCACCTGGTGGATTGCTAGGTATTATATCCTTGTCATGTACACAATGTAATGTTCTAATCAATGATATGTAAATCAGAATGATATATATTCCAGATAACATGCTGAGATGCAAAGTGCCTGGAATGTAATGTCAAGTATATGTATTCCAGTTTCAGGATTACAATGTACAGTGATGACAGTATGATTTGGTGTTTGAAATTTGTGAGTGCAACACTTGGACCCAAGATTCTGTTTACTTTCATGCTGCGTACATGTACAGGAAACAAGACATATGATAACATACTCTGTAAAAATGTTAAGTGTGCCATATCTATAAAGAAATATGCTCTAAACATGTATCCTCTTTTTCATAATGAAAATATTATGCATTCATAAAGTATGTTTTCCAAAGGTATAAACCATTACCAAAAACAGTTATAAAATTTAATTTAGTAAATTATCATATATTTTAAGAAAACACATTTAACTTTTTCATATGATTTGCTTTAAAATATATTTCTTGCTTCAGCAGTGTAGCACAATAGAACAGACAATCTTGAATAGTTTTAAATACCAGTACTGCGGTACTACACTGTAGTTCATGAATTGTCACAATACCATGCTGGCTTCTTATATGTTCTTCCAGGCCTCCTGCACCTTGGAGAAAGGGAAACAAACTGCTTTGTGGTCTCATTAGCTGATCATGGACTTGAAATCTCATTTCTGCTAGATGACTCAGGTGGTGGTTTTGCTAGGTGTTTTGATCAGGTAAAAGTTTCTACAGGCATCTCAGTGAACATTCCTGTATACATCTTTTTTGGCATATCTCTAGACATTTCAGCAATCTTAGAATCATCTTGGGCAATTTGACACTCACATAGAATCACTTTGAAGTATACACTTCTTGAACCAACGCTGTCTACTCTTTGTTAGCAGTAAGTCATCTGCCATTTGAGTAACATAGAACTGTGGTTGCTCAAATTTCATTAGAAGAAATGCTTCAGTTTATTTCTCACTGACATTTTGTGGGATTCTCACATTATCTGTTTTTTCAAGTCAGCTGGTGGTCTGTTATGCTTACTATAGCAGAGTCTTTCCCTTAACCGAGTCCATTTCAGTTTCACTTAAGCCTGATTTTTTTGAGTCAACTGAAGAATAGATGTAATAATCCTGTTTATTCCATAACCCATAAATAGATAAATAGACAATAGACCAATACATTGTTGTGGCGTATACCTATATTACAGTGATGCTAAGTAAGAACTTATATTCTCTATATTGCAATAAATCTAAAGTAAGAACGTAACTGATGGACTTTGTTAATGGTTTCTGATGTCATCAAATACCTTACAGTCCATACCACTCTCTCAATTTGACCATTAAACTCTGCTTAGCTGGAGCTGTACACATAATGCTGTAATTCCAACTACTATGATCATCTATTACCGTGCGTTATTAGCTGATACAATCATACCTTATCTCAAGCATATTTCTTTCATGATATTAGAATTTCCATTTCTCTGAAAATCTTTTAAACCTAGAACTGACGTAGTACTGTCCACTTACCCAAATACAGCCTTGTCTGGCCTATACTGTCTCAAGAATATTGCATTTAGGGAATTAGTTGATTTTTTTTTCCTTTTAGTATAAGCTAACTTCTTACTTTCTGCAAATTCTAAAAATAGTCATCACAGACCAGTACACATTCTCTTCAAACTGAACAGCACTGTCCTGGAATTGAATAAAATACACCTCAATATGGTTGTACGATTCATTGTACAATGAGATGTTTTAATTGTCTTACTCTGTTTCTGACAACGCTCGTAGCCAAAATAAAGTTCCAATCTCTTGGCTACGCCCAGATGAGAAATGCATATTCTGTCCATTTTTGTTCTGAACTGATTTTGCACTTTTATTCTGTTTTAAACGCTAAGCCTCGTCTGCAACTGTTCTCTTCTTTACATGAAAAATAAGGCTCTGTTTCTTCCCTCATGTTATGAGTAGCTTCTTTAAGCATTTGTGATTATGGATCTTCCTCACTGCATTTCTGGAACTCTTTTAGCTTGTTTCCTGTCATGGGTAAATGCAGTACAATCTATCTAACTTACAGTTAATCTCCAAATACATCTTCTCGCTGCTATGACAGATATGAATAACTCAGCATATCAAATATATGTCTCTTGGCTTACATTTTACAGGCAAGTCCAATTTCTGTAAAACTAGCAGCATTATTTATAACTTATGTGGTACTTTGAGCAACCAATTCAGTAGCTTACGGTCAGTCATATATTTGCTTCTTTCCCAAGATATTATGTTGAAACTTTTCACAGCCATATATAATTTATGTTAGCTCTTTTTTAACTGGGTATATGTCTTCCATTAGTAAAGTGTCTTGACTCATAGGGAACCAATTCATTTTCTTGCAAAAATCACTGTACCAGTCCCATTTTGTCTTACAATTGCCTGATTATTCAATTGGGTTTATATCATTTTATCAAAACTCAAATGAACAAATGCTCATTTGTCAAACACTTATTCTGTATTCATTGAACAACGTTGTAAGTGAAATGTTTCCCAGGGCAAACTGTTGGTAGTCCACCCTAGCAACTGTAGCGACCATAAAGAAAACCATAAAACTTAACACCTATGCAGGTGGAGGGCTATCCCCCAACCCCCCCTAACTAAATATACCAACTCCAACATCACACTATAGTGGGGAAAAGGGCAAACTCCAGATGGTGGCCAAACATCGATTTGCCCTAGTAAGCTTTGCACTTAAAAATTCATTCGATGACTAGTGTTTTCACTGAATACGTGTTCAACACTGAGCGTTTGCTCATTTGAGTTTCAACAAAATGATATAAACCCTATTTAATTTTCTGTATTTTTGGCACTCACTGTTTAAGCACTTCAAAACTCTTTTCTTGCTCTTCACTTTGCTACCATACCACATCTTGTTCAAATGATTTTGTTAATGGTGCACTTGCTTCTGACAGAATAAACATCCAAAATGACTTTATTATGTGCAGAAATCTCATGAGTATTTGCTTATCCCATGGTGTCGGCATTGTATTGGAGGTCTAACTTTCCTATCATCTCAGTTCAAGCCTTCTAAATTTAAAATATGATCGATACATATTAGCTGTGCAACTGATTTAGCACTTAATCATGATCTGATATTGAGATTGCACTGTTAAGTAATGGAATCACAGAAAGCCATTAAATTATAAATAATGTTAAGAACCCCATCAAGCTATTCAAACATCTACTTAATAGCTGTGTGAAACACTTCTGGCAGTTGTGACTTCAGCTATATTAAATGCACACCATGTATTTTTTGCTCATCACGTTTGATTTGGCAAAAATCTCTTACTGTAGAGAAATCTTTTTCATTTTGCATAGTACAAAAACACCTGTTTGATTAGAAAAGGTGGATGTTGCATTTTCCATAAATTTTAATATGGTATTGCAGATCTATAAATATATGAATCGTATCAGGCTTCACCACCGTAGCCATGCTATTTATATAATCATTATAATCAGTCTTGTTAGTCACATACAATCTCTCAATTATGCACAGAGTTCTCTCAGTTCTACCTCTCACAACTACTGAATAAGTCCTTGGCATATGCATAATTGGTAAAATGGCAGTAAATAACTCACCACAATTACAAGTTAAATCATCGATCTTTAAAAGTGCATCATTATTTTTTCTAATGCTGTGCACATGACAAGTCAAACAAGTCAAAGGAGGTAGAACATTTTTTCTAACTATCCAAAATTAAATCTTGCATTTTTTATTCTTATATTCATAAGTCAGCCATTTCTGACCAAATGACACACTTGATGACCTGGATAAATAAGCAATATGCATATAAACATCTTTAACTGACTTTTTCAGTTGCAGTGATATAGAGATTTGAGCAGACGGTATATTACTGCCCACACCTGTGTGAAGTTTGTTCATTGTGAATGTCACTGACCAGATTCCAGACCCTTTTTTCACTTCTTAAACACACAGATGAATCATTGTCATGACTTTCTTACACCTCGTGCAATCGTTTCAGCTGCAAATTCATTTACTTCTTTTCACACACTTTAACAAGATGCTTCAAGGTCATGTAAATTGCCGACAGCAAGAATGTCAATTTATGAGGCAGGTTTAGGTGCAGTGAGGAAGACATTGTTAATAGCTCATTGGCATGTCTCAAATTTTTGTACTGCTCATGCTAAAATCACTTTGTGGCAGCAATGTACTCTGGCAGTCCAAGTTGGCCTAGAACCTCCTACATTCACAGGCACATACACACACACACACACACACACACACACACACACACACACACACACACACACACACACACACACACACACACACACACACACATATATATCTATAGAATTATCCAACTCCATTTGTAATGTCTAGACATGTACAATATCAAATACATATAGACACTCAACATCTCTTACCTCTATGCTTCCACTGAATTTCACTGAACTTACCTGCACAGAGACTTCTCACATTGACATCAATTGGTGATTGTCATATTTTGGACACGATAACTTGTTCAGCTGACTGTGATATTCTAGTCATCTGAAAATTAGTAGCCACAGGCATTTCTGGGGGAGAGCACATGGCTAACTAGTATTAGCCTCTACCCCGGATTGAGTCATTACCATATAACATGGTTTGCAGAATTGCTATCCATTCTGATGCTCCAACTCATGGAAAATCAGGGTAGCAGTCATGTAGTCTCTGAATTTTAAAGGGTTACAGCAAGTGGAGAGATGATCCTGGTAATGCTTACAGCTTGCTGCAACCCTTTCTGAATCCCAGGGAATTTCTTATATCGTCTTTATAACCACTCTTTGGTCAGACTATCAACTACATGTGTCTCATGATTTTCATGTCTCTTTGACTCCCATAAAACATTTTCAAACTATTTCTGCTGAGTTTTTTTGTTTCATTCTCACATTCTACTTTGTACACATCTATTTCTTCAGTAACCCCTTTCATGACAAAGTTATTTCACCTGCTCTGCAGACATCAGTCACTCTACTTAACATTAATTATGCTTCAAAAGCCATTTATTTATTTATTTATTTATTGGAGTAGTTTTACATGTATGTCCTTGGTGTTAACTGGACTGTTCTTGGACTACTTGATCCCTTATAGTCCTCTAAGCAAGGCACAGGTCATCCCTGTGAAACTGACTATAGGAATAAAGCCTTCAGTCTTTCCAGGTAGTTTAGATGTTTTATGTCCATGATCTTTTTACTTACAAACTTCAGGCAATTGTTCCAATTGTTTGATATGTTTGGTAAAGTACAAGGAGCTGAGAACGTGCTATGACCTGGAAGAAATACCTTTTACTATGAAAGATAAAAGCATTTCCTAATCAGTGTTACAACTTGCTGGCCAAAGCTGACAGATATGTCTACCAAAATACCTGTATATCTCACAACCATTCATTTTGAAGCGGTGTGTTATCTATGTATGAGGTGGAGCTAGGGTTTGCTTATCAAAAGATACAGTGTTGTACTTTTTGGTGTTGAATTTGAGATCATTTTTAATGCACCAGCTATTGCCAGATCTGATGACAACTCCCAGCTGTCAGTCATTCATAATCTCTTTGTTATCCAGGGATTCTTGTTTGATAAGTGGAGATCTGAGAAGTAGATCCAAAGTAGCAGTGGTCTCACCACAGATTTCAGAGGATCTCCATTAGTTACCATCAAGCTTTTACAGGCTACATCCCCTTATTAAATGAGTCCTGTCCCTAAGCTAATTGGTTATCCACCTAACCACATGCAGCTCAATTTGGAGCTCGTTTAGCTTGTTTATTAAATCTGCATGTTGTCGGTCGTGGTGGTGCAACGGTTAGCATTGTTGTCTCACAGCAAGAGGCTCTCCGGTTCGATTCTCAGCTGGAGTGCCTTCTGTGTGGAGTCTGCATGTCCTCCCTGCAATCGACTGAACTTTAAAAGACATGCAGGTAGGTGCATGAGTGGGTGTGCCTTCTCTGAAGGTTGAGCGCTGGGCTGGCATCTGGACACTGTAAAAATCCACTGCCAGTCATAAGCGGACTGGTGATCTGCTGTGGCGACCCCTAACTGGGAAAAGCCGAAAGACTTTTATTAAATCTGCATGTAGTATGAGATGAAATGCCCAAACAAATTCACAAGATTCATTTTGCAGTAACATGACCACCTGACAACATGATCCATAGCAGCATATTGCTTTTGTTGCCCTGACACTTATCTTCAAAGAGAGTGCAAGCATTTTTCGTATGTATTTTTTTTCTTTTAATATCTGTATGCTGTGTGCATCATTTCAATGAACCTGTACTGTATCTCTTAATGTAATAGCATACAAATCTGAACACATGGTAGCCTTTTTATGTGAGGGCAAAGGCTGAACATGATGCTATTACAGCAATATATCTGGGTGTCAATTGCAATATTTTGTTTTCTAATGGTGCAAGGAAGGAAGTTTCATGAAAAACACATTTAAAGTAAAAATGTGTTGAATTATAATTTATTTTTCCGCAGAACGAATGACTGTTGCAGTGATGATGAAAATTTATACAGTGCTTGAATTTTGCAGATTCAGGTTTTTGCTCTTTTTAGCTAGAGTTTCTTTTTTATTTACCTTTTTTTTGGGGTAACAGACTGATCCATAAGGACCTATTTCAGCTACAGTGATGGGTGTGGCATAATGGTACCTTACAGACACAAGGTACGGGGTTTGATTCTAACCTTGGGTTATCAGCTAGGCTTAAAATAGCTCTTATGGGCAGTTAGCCCAGTAGTCACATATGAACAGCTTGGGAATACTGCCTGGTTAATTGGCTTGTTGAGGGTTGCAAAGTAGGGAAAATAGAGGCTGGGGCGTCAAACTCCAGGTTACAGGAAGGACCTCATTAAAATCTCATACTCTTAATCCTGGGTAATAACTGTCAGACATGACACAAGGTATCTTAGGACAAACTTTTGTAGTTATATGCTTTGGGGGAATGGAGGAAATTCTACTGATAGTTCACAAATTGCTGTGCAGTTTGCAAATACATTAATTGTAAAGAATATGGACATTTCAGGAGCTTAATATCACAGCTTAAGTTCTGGGTGTCAAGTATCTAATCAATAGTAAGGGGGTGGGACAATTATTTCTAAATTCTGGAGCTGAAACAATGTCAACTTCCTTACTGAGTTCAGGAGAAACAGACTATTTCTAAGATCTCTCTAGGGAGTAAAGAAAAGCTGCCTGCATATGTATGTATGTGTGAGTGGGGAGGTGTATCAACATTACAGCGGATAGAAAAATAATGGACTATTTGTTAAATTATCTATCATTATTCATTGTCAAATCTCTGTCAGTAATGTTTGTAGGACTGAAATGGCCATTTGAAGAAAGAATGACCTAAAGGGAAGATCATGCAAACGTCAGTGATGCATGAAACCAGATGGTTTAAAAACTAGTTCATTGTAGGGAACAGTAGAAAGGAGTGCTATGGTTAAGGTGTAAACAGATTGCATCCTGATGTGAGATGTATCTTCACGCAGTAACGCTGAGAAAACTGGTGCATTATATGCCTTTTTTTTTTTTTCTTAAAACAACTTAATGCACGTGCATCTTTCTGTGTACTTTACTTTAAGCAGGGTATCAGTTTAAGACAAGAATAGTCTCTGGAGATCGAAGAAAAGTTACATTAAGCCTGAGAGCTGAATTAAAAAGTTCAAGCCAGAAGAGGGCACAATTTAACTGCAACTTAGTATTAGTTATACTATGCTGCAGTGATCATTATATTAGAAAAATGACTGACTGGAGGAAATTAAGTTTCACATCTGAGCTGCTGTTTAGATGCATTTAATTGAAATTGTTTTATGACAAGCTGCTTACTTAAGATTCCAGAACACATCAGTATGTAAATATTGTAACATAAACGAACTGAAACACGTAATTGAAAGGCTCATGGATGATCACTAGTTACAATATGTCTGCTGTAGTCTTACCATTTTTTGATAAAAAGTCACAGATAGCCAAAACCCTATCTACCTTGCCTTGAATATAACCAAATAATGTTTAGAGTTGAGCTTTCATTTCATTCAAGACTTATCTAAAAATCCACACCTTGCTCTTTAAAGAAGCATTTTTGTCAGCACAGCTGATCAGTCTTTATTTCAGAATTTAAACTGAATCTATTTTCCCCTTACACAACACTTTCTCTGATAAACTCTATACTCTGATGTCATTGATTCTAGGTCTTTAACACTGATTATAATGAGAAAAGCCAGTGTACCACTTTATTCTCCTGGTACCTCGGCCTTTTGCCTTCAAGGGATAAATAACACAGAAAACTGATTTATTAGGGCAGAATGACTATGAATGCTTGTCTTTCAACCCATTGAATCAGTATAATGTTGAGCTCTTGGAATTGTTAGAGAAAGGGAGTAGATTGGGCTTTTTTACAACTCCAGATATAAAGAAATTGTTTATTGAGAAACACAGTTTGTTCTTATTTTTTGCCCTGCCAAAAATCCATAAGGACAGTTGGAATCCACCGGGAGACCCATTGCTTCATGTGTGGGTTCTTACATGCGGAATGTTGCGGTCTTTTTGGATTCGGTACTGAAAAAGTTCCTTTCAAGTGTTCCAGCACATATTAAGAATGGCCAGGAACTTTGTAAAAGTATTGGTGGGCTTGAATGGCAAAAAGACTATTTCTGGTTAACTATGGATGTTTCATCCCTTTACATCAACATTGGTTTGTGTTGGGGGTTGGAAGCTATAGCGAAAACTTTGGGGAAGGGCCCCCGTACCTCTTGTATTTTGGAACGGTTGGCATTTTGCTTATGCCATAATTTTTTTAGTTTTGATGGCAACATTTATTTTCAGAAATGGGGCACAGCAATGGGTACTGCTTATGCTTCTTCATATGCCATACTTTATATGGGTGAGTTTGAAAGGCACCTCATTGATGCATCTGAGTATGTTAGGAACAAGGTTGTTATTTTCAAGCAGTTTATTGATGACATGTTTTTTATTTGTAAAGGCACTGTAAGTGAGTTTTTGGAGATTTTTGATTGCCTGTGTAAAAATCCCCATGGTTTGAAATTTAGTTATCAGATAGAATACAGGGCCATTGAGTTTTTGTATTTTTGCTTTTTTGTGGATGAGAATGAAAGGGTACAATTTAAACCTTATCGAAAGCCTACAGCTGTAAATATTTCCTTAGTTACAACCATTTGCTTACCCAGTATTCCTGACAGATTACTCTATAGAGAATTTCTAAAGTCTGCCAGCTCATTACACCCCCAAAACATATGTTCCCAGTTACCTCTTTTTCTTCCCCATTTTCCATTTAATTAAATCTAACCAGCTGATCAGCACTGAGCTCAGCATTTTTAATGTATTGTCATAAATGATTACTGAATGGCATATTGAATGTTTAACTGTGCTGTCAGTTGCTCGTGTAAGGTTTTTTTCCTCTAGTTTGAGGGTGTGTTAAATAGGATCATAGGAGGTTACTAGGCTAATGCCATGCCAAAAAGAAACCTCAGTCAGTACTCGTCGCCACTGTCAATGAGGGATACTGGTGGAAGTTGGAAAGCAATGTACATGACTGTTAAGTGATATAAGAGAAATCATTAAAGACTGAATAAGCCATTGGAGTTTCAGACTTCATATACTCTTCAGAAAACTCATGCTAATGCAAAACCTGTTATTCTATCAACTTTCTAAGTTTGTAAGAAGAGAACTATTTAAAAATTGTCCCTGTTTTTGGACCTTTGTCCCACTTTTATACATAGTTTTGTCCAGATTTCTTGCTCTAAGAGGTTGATAGGTATGCTGCAAGATTTATAATGTTGAATCTGACGTAGGCTAAAATCTGCTCATCGTAAGTAACCTTAAATAAATGCGCACAAGCCTGGGAGATGTTTTATGCTGGCTAATGCAGCTTGAAATACACATAAGGTGTAACTGGGCTAGGTATACATACAAACATACAGAATGAAACTCTGTGTACTGTAGACTGCAGTGTGAAAGCATATGTGTGCATTGTAAGTAAATGTATGGCAATGTGGATTTTTTTACTCCTTTTACCTTAGCAGAGATGTTTGTTATCTCAGTATACTGCTATGTATGTTATTGTTATGTATCTATATCTTTGTTAGTTGGATCTTTTCTCCCCAGATCTCATTGAAAGGGGGTTTTATTGCTCAGTCGGCTTTTCCCAGTAATCAAATGCAATACATTAAACTTCCATATAGCAGCTAACTACACTATATGTTGTTGCAGCTTGCTCATGTCTTGGAGAGGAATAAAAATGCTAAACAGACCTAGAGCTAGGTTGGAATCTCAAAACTGTCCAATGGAAAGGAAGGGCAAACTACAATGTGTAGCTGACCATGCAATACTGTTAGTAGGCAATATTAGACAGAGAATAGTTGGAGTTTTTTGAGTCTGCCCATATAGGACAAGTGTTTAAGGCCTAGGATCCTCTTAGTGAGGCTGTCTAGTCATTTTATGTACCCTGTCTTCTGCCTGCTCCTTTTGCACTGCCTTCTCAGTTCTGCAAGAAACAGCTTCTTCATCAAGGATAATTGTAAACTGTTTTATTGATGCTTAACCCCATCTGTACTGGTTAGCAGTAGCACTGAATATTAAGCTAGTCCCAGTAATGCTGGCATAACAAGGAATGCGTCCATTTTAGATGATGTTGGGCCAGTTAAGTGATATCATCTTGAAAGTTAGTCATCCACAGTATTTGTATGCCAGTGAGGTGAGATTAGATTGGTTTGGACATGTGCTGAGAAAGGGATGATGGGTATATTGGGAAAAGTATGATAAGGATGAAGCTGCCTGGTAAGAGAAAAAGAGGAAGGCCTAAGATAAGGTTTATGGATGTGGTGAGAGAGGACATGCAGGTGGTTGGTGTGACAGAGCAAGATGCAGAGGACAGGAAGAAATTGGAAACTTATCCACTGTGGCAACCCCTAATGAGAACAGCCAAAAGAGAAGACTACAAGCACTTATTTGGAACCAGGTGGGGTCACGTGAATAGTGTTTGCTTGGGAAACTTTAAAACTGTCCCTTTTGAGCATCCATGAAAAAGGGGGGAGGGGGAATCCAGTATGACGTGATGTGTTCCAGACCAGACCACAGCTTCTCATCAGGTGCAGAAACTGAGTATGAAGTACTCATATTGATGCCACAATATAGAGACAAGATGATCAGCTTTAACAATTGGCTTAATGTCTGGTGTCATTCAAAGGGGATCCAGTGTCTGTCTGCCTGGGATGACATGCTTGACAAGCCACGCTGCTTCGCAAGGGACGGCTTGCACCTGTCACCCCTGGGATTCCGGATATTGGCTAAGGCTCTTGCCACCCCCATAGTGCCTTTTTTAGGCAAGGCTCAAATTCTAAACCTACCACCCTAGAAAACAAAAATGGGAAGAAACTGAGGGTAATGCTGCTCAATGCCAGAAGTCTAAATCTCAAAATGCACGCACTCGAGGCCCTTCTCAGTATGGAGAACATCGATGTCTGTGCTGTAACTGAAACCTGGTTCAAGGCTCCTGAGAGCACCCCGGCACTATTAGGTTTTACCTCATATCATGCGTTCCGCCCCAAAACCCGGACCACACCACAAAAGGAGGGTGTATCCATATTCATAAAGGATACTCACACCTCCAGGTTGGTGGCAACGCACAAGCTTCGAAACCATCCAGGTGCAACTAACCATAGGCAAAACTGCTCTACAAATTGTAGCATGCTACAGGCCACCCTCTCAAACTCAGGAACCCCACACAGCCTTCCTGAAGACACTGGAGGGTATAAATGTATCTCCAAACACCATCATATTGGGTGACTTCAACTACCCGAATATAGACTGGGAACATTACTCAAGCCCTAACTTTCTAGCCCAACGGTTCCTGGAGTTCATAAATTCAAATGCCATGGAACAGCTAGTCACTGTTCCCACGAGAGGAGAAAATATACTAGATCTCATTGTCACAAACATGGGGACAAAATGCTCCACACCGGAAGTATATCCCTCATTGGTGAGATCTGATCATAAACTAATCTCACTGGAAATCCACATCCCGCCCCACCCCAAGCAAAAAGACCATAGTGAAGAACTTCTCTAAAGCAAACTTCACACTACTCAAGACTGGTGTGGTATCCTTCAAGGCCCCTGAGCCAGAGGAAACCACAACCCAAGCTGCGGAAGCCCTTACAAATGACTTCTATGAACACCTCCAGGACTGCATGGATCAGGCAATCCCAAATAAAACCAAGACTCTTTCCACAAAGGGCAAACGTCCAGTCTGGTGGACCCCAGCCATTAACAAACTTTACAATAAGAGGAGAAAGCTATTACATGATAGAACAAAATCCATAAAAGGGAAGTCACCCCTGATCATTATTAGTAAAAAATACGAGCACTCATAAAATCAACTAAGGCCAATTTTGAGAGAAAAATTGCCATGGATTCAAAGGACAATCATAAGGCCTTTTTCAGCTATGTTAGGAACCTGGGTGGAAACTCCCAGATATGCTCAGAATTAGTCCAAAATGATACAAAATCACTGCACCCACAGACATTGCCAACATACTGGCAGACCGGTTCAGTGCAAACTTCACCCCCCTCCCCTTAAAGGAGAGATAACTATCCCAGCCGAGTGTAGCCTCCCGGACATCTCAAATGCGCAGGTGAAAGCTGCTCTCTCTAAATCTAAAAACACAGCATCAATGGGACCGGATGGTGTCCCCGGCTGTGTGCTACACGAGCTAAATGAGGAATTAAACCCACACATAAGGCAGCTGTTTAATCTCAGCCTTACCACAGGATACGTGCCCAAGGAGTGGCGTACGGCAACTGTGGTCCCACTCCACAAAGGCGGTGCCTCTACGGACCCTGGTAATTACCGCCCCATAAGCTTAACAAGTCTAGTCTGCAAAGCTATGGAGAGGATCATAATGGAGCTCATAAACAAAGATATAGGGGACTTGCAGACATTGGACCCGACCCAGTTTGGCTTTGTCAAGGGAAGATCATGCCTTTTGAACTTGGTTGACTTCTTCGAAACAGTCACCAAGGCCATTGATGAGGAAAGGCAGTCCATACAGCCTACCTTGACCTTGCAAAGGCTTTCGACACAATACCCCACTCGGGTATTGTAGAAAAACTTACCAGCTTAAATGTAAACCCATATGTCACAAGATGGGTTGCAAACTGGCTTAAGGACAGAACCCACAGGGTTAGAGTTGCTGGCGCTGTGTCAGACTCCAAGCCGGTCACAAGTGGTGTCCCACAGGGCTCGGTCCTTGGCCCCTATTGTTTGGCATCTACTTCTCAGAAGTACAGGCCAACATGGGAGGACTTTGGCTGACAAAGTTTGCAGACGACTGCAAACTGGGCGCCATAGTGGAAAGTGCATCGGACACGGATATCCTTCAGAAGGGACTCACGGAAACAGATAGCTGGTGCCAGAGCCATGGCCTGAAGTTAAACGCCAAAAAATGTATAGTCATACCCTTCGGGAAAAACAAGGTAACCACAAGCTACCATATAGGTGGCAATCCACTAAGCACAGAAGAGGTTATCAGGGACCTGGGGACCCAGGTTGACAGTGGCCTTTCTTTTGACACTCACATTGCTAAAGTGGTTAGAAAGACCTTCTACATTGCCCACCTGATCATGAAGGGATTCACATCCAGATCTAGTGAGGTCATTGTTCCCCTGTACTCTTCACTTATCAGACCAATGATCGAGTACAATGCCCCATTCGGGATGTATCTCACCCGACATCTGCAGCAATTGGAGAGACCCCAAAAGTTCCTCACCAAAAGGATAAAGGGACTCCAAAATCTGTCATATGCTGCCAGATTGAAGAAACTCCAGCTCTATTCAGTTGCATACCGTCTGCTCAGAGGTGACATGTGCCTGACATACAAGGCCATGTCCAACCCGGAATTAATGGACATGCTCCACCTCAGAAAATCCAAATCCACCAAAACCACTAGAGCAAGTGACTTAAACCTTAGCACGGATATAAATAGGACGTGCTGGAGGGATAGATTTATCACTCAGAGACTCCCTATGCTGTGGAATAAAATCCCGGTCCATGTGAGGCAGAGCACCTCGCTGACTCTGTTCAAGAGAAATCTAGACCTGTGGATGGGAGATCGTAGGTTTACCCCAGGAATCATCTCTGTGTCACTGCTGGACAGAGGCACAACAAACTAATGGGCACAGTATTTTTTCATATAAGGGGTGGCGTAAGCCACAATAATTTGGGCTAGGCTTATAAATGCCTTAGGGCAGATAGCCTAGTATAAACCTATGAACCTATGAACCTACTGTTTGCAGCATACTGCAGAGGTAAGCCTTCAACCTGTATATACATGTAACAATGTGTGCTGTGTAGAGTATTTAGCATGTGCCATAGTGACTTGAGCATTTATTTCATGTAAATTAGTAAGCATGTCCAGCATTGATCCCACTGCACCATAGCCACACCCCGTTTTAGTTGGCCACACCCCTTCCCATTGGCCCCACCCATTCAGCTGTCTCCTGCATCCCCCCTTTGATTTGATGTCACCAGCCACCACTGGTGTTGGAACACTTAGCTGGCATTAGAAATCAGAGAAGGGAGAGCCCTGTTGCTGGACGCTTTTTGTAAGAAACATGATGGTAATGGGGTGTCCCTGTTTTTTAGTGTTTTGGCTAGACCAGTGGAATGGAAAGGGAACTTTTACTCAATATTAAACCAGTTGGAAACATATATTTTAAATTATGCAACTATGTTTCCTGGGTGGTTGAATTTGGAATTCCCTATGAATTTCTAGAGGTTAGTGATGTGTATTTGTATAATTTTGTGTCTTTTATATGTATACCTTTTGATAAATGTTAAAAATGTCTATTTTTTGTTTAAGAATATAAGAAAATGTTTGAATATGTATTTAAATTTTTATTGTATTTTGGGGCTGTTGGGCTTCACTTGGTCATTTCATTGTAATTTTGACAATGTTCACTTGGTCTGGGGAAAGATTTAATTAATTATTTAATTACTTAATTGTTTAATTGATTGATAAACACTAGTATTTGTATTTAAGGTTGCTGGTTTTCTGTGTTATTTATCCCTTGAAGGCGAAAGGCCAATGTACCAGGAGAATAAAGTTGTATACTGGCTTTGTTTGGTGTTTATTTATTTGAGTGTTTTTTGATTATAATGAGATCCTGCAAGAAGAATTCTTGGAATCCTGTTTATGTATTGTTTTCAAAGACTGATATCTGTCTGAACTGGGAATCACCCACATTTGCCCTCCCATGCTGGGGAAACCTATCACACCCCCCCCCCATGTAAGTATAACAAACTCCATGGTTGTTGCATCACAGAATACATTTTATTTCACTGGGTGCTTTTACTGATCTACAAAATTCATCTTAGGTGATTTGAAAAATCTTGCATTTTAGAATCTCACAACAGGCAATAGTCAAGCTCCTGCTGATTGTTTTTGATATTCAAAAATCTCTCCCATGTTTTTCTTTCTCTGTTTTTTGTGTGACATACCTATTCAGATTCTACTCTTTCTTTGTAGCCTTTTCTTCAGACTCAGTGCCATTTTTATTAATTTCATCTGGTTGATCTCCAGACATTTATGTCCTTGGGAAGATGACACATTAAGAACTGTAACCACCAGGCCAGCCTTACTTCAAGAAATCCTTTAGTAAATCTGATAGCATTCTTCAGCTTTCTTTTTAATGTTTATGATATTATTGCTGAGAATAGGAGTTTGGGATCTACTAATATTTTCAGCAGCTTATTGCTTTCATAGTATAGTTTATTTATAGCAATAGACCACCAGAGTGGTTTGTTTTTGAATTTCTTGATATACTTCTGGTAGCGATCCTTAGCTCTAAGCATTTTTTTTAGTGGGTGCATAATTATGTAGTGAAGTTTGCTCTTGTGCTGTTGTGCTAAGGTCAAGAGAAGTTCAGTCATAAGTGAATTCTTCATATTTCATCATAAAAAAGTGAGATTACCATGTCTCTAGTCCTTAAATTCAATGGGGTTTGCTGTAGGAGCTTTTGGGAGTTTCAAGCAGAAAGTCATATATTTATGGTTAGATTTCACTGATGAAAGAGGTACTAGAAGAGTATTAGAACAGTACTCCATGAGGCAGACATATGATGAAAGAGGTACTAGAAGAGTACTCAGAGGTATTAGAACAGTACTCCATGAAGCAGACATATTTGTAAGAATGAGGTCAAGAATGTTGTGCCTTCTAGTATATTTATTCACCAAATGCTCAGGAGAATTTTTGTTTATTAGGTCATGGAATTTCGGGGAATATCGTACATTGGAAGTAAAGGTGTCTCAGTTAATTGAATGGTAATTAAAGTTATCCCGAGTAAGATCTTTTAGATCACAGTGGAATCTTTCATGGCTATTTTGAGATAAAGATCTTCTGTAACAAGCCACTAATTAATAGTTAATTCTGTCTAAAGTGATCAATAGTTGAACGAGTTCAGTTTGTGAGCCCCTAGGGATCTGCCTGGAGGTAGTATAGTCCTTGACAAATATGGTGACTCCTCTACAGTTCACAATGGGTCTGAAGACATGAAAAGCACAAAACCCTTCTATAGAAAAAGTGCATCATTTATGTTTAAACCAAGTTTCAGTAACTATGTAGGCATGGATGTTTTCCAAATGCAGGAGTTTCTTAAAATCAGGCAATTTGTTATTTACACTTCTGTTATTGAGGAGACCTGCCTTAATATGATACATTTTCATGACTGAGATGCCAGTTACATTGGAAGGTCCATCAGACTGACTCTGCCAAAAAAGGCAATGGCGAACAGCAAGGACTTTAGCTAGTATGTGGAAGCCTTGAAATGAGAGGTGCAGGTCTTCCTTACCGAAACAGGGGGGACTGATGAACGTCTTGTCCCATGTGGGCACATACTGATCTCCCTTGGAATGACACCAATTATTGAAGTTGATTATCTTTTTCTTTGTATCTATGCATCATCTGAGGTGAAAGAATTTTTACACTTAAGATTAGTTTCTTCCTTGCATTTGTAACATACATAGAAAGTGTTGACATCTCTGAATATCCCTCAGTGTTCTATGAGTCAGTTTGTTCACTCCCACGTGTCACTATCAGAAACAGAATCAGAAATACTTTATTGATCCCACAGGAAATTGCTTATGTTATAACTGCACAGATAAACACGACACTACATAAAACAAACACATATGTTACATAATTAAATATGTACTCACTTATGTTACCCACATATATAACAGCAACACCTGACATTGGTACACTGTTGATCATAGCCAATTTATTAGATGAGTTTGATACCACAGGTGGTAGTCACATGAAAAGAGGAGCCTTTTGTGTTAATTTCCACTCACCCTATGATGTGGCATATTGCACATTACGATACCGATACTTTAACTAAGATATAGCATATTGCACAATGGATAATTGCACTGATGATTAATATTGCACTGACGAAAGACAGATAAAATAGAGATAAAAAGAATGTGAAAAAAAGAAACACGAGTATGAGTTTAACATTGGACTATGTGGTCTCCTTCAGTAGAGGGGATGGTGCTAAGACGGTAGGAGGTATTATAGAATCTGATGGCTGTGGGCAAGAAAGATTTCCTGTGACATTCAGTGGAGTACTTTATGCTTGTCAATCTCCTGCTAAAGGAGCTTCTCTGTCCAGTGGGTGGTCAATATTTTCCACGATGGACTTTAATCGCGCAAACATTCTTTTCTCAGCCATAGTTTCAAGGCTGTCCACTTCTTCTCCAACTATTGAGCTAGCCTTCTTTACCAATTTATTGAGTCTGTTTGCCTCAGCCTTCTTTATGCTACTACTCCAGCACCTCAGTCTGAAGAAGATAGTGCTGTCCACTACAATCTCATAGAACAACTGCAGCATAGTTTTGCTAACTCCAAAAGATCTAGGTCTTCATGCTCTGAACCTTTTTATATGCCACCTGTGGGTTTTTGGACCAGTCCAGCTTACTGTCCAGGTGCACCCCCCCCCCCAAATACTTGTATTCTGAACGATCTCAACTTCAACCACCCTAACTGACAGAGGGATCATTGGGAATGATTTCACTAGATCTGCTATCAGCTCCTTCATTTTACTGATGTTCAGCCACAATTGATTAATCTCACACCAGCTCACAGAGCTGTCCACCACCCTCCTGTATTCCTCCTCATTTCCATGCCTGATACTTCTTACTATGACTGAGTCATCTGAAAATGTTTGCAGGTGACAGCACTCAGTGTTACAACTGAAGTCTGTGGTATACAGGGTGAAAAGTAAAGGTGATAAAACTGTCCCCTGCAGTGCTGCAGTGCTACATAGCACTGTGTCAGACATGCAGCCCTGCAGTCACACATATTGGGGCCTATAGTCAGATAATCCAGGATCCATGAAATTAAAGGAGCATCTACAGTCATTGCTGATAGCTTATTCCCCAGCCCTTTCTGGTTGAATGGTGTTAAAGGCACTTGAGAAGTCAAAGAACATGATTCTGAGGGATCGTCCTGGTTTGTCCAGGTGACTCTATGCTCTATGCATGAAGTGGATAATGGCATCTTTGACCCCTATCTTCTCCTGGTATGCAAACTGAAGGTTCTCTAGTTCTGACCTGACCTTTGGGGTGAAGTATTTCCAGGACCAGCCTCTCAAGGACTTTCATTCAGTGTGGCGTGAGTGCCACAGGGCAGTACTCTGAAGTATCCCCTGGGCGTGCCTTCATTGGCAACTGAATCAGGCAGGATGATTTCCACAACATGGGTAACCTATGGGTACTGAGTCTCAAGTTGAAGATCCTGTGTGGTACCCCTCCAAGCTGTGAGGTGCAGGTCTTCAGCACCTGTGGGTTAATGCCATCAGGCCCCACCACATTTGTAGATCAAAGTCTTCTCAGTTCTCTGATCATCCAGTCCTCTGATAGGATAATAGTCAAATTGCTAGCCTCTGCTTTGCCAGCCAAGGTGAGAGTGTGGGAGGTTTTTGTTTGTGCCATGTAGTCCAGATGTCATTGCGCACCATGACATAGTCATATTTATCAGGAATTAGGGTCCTTAGGGTCCTTGGAATGATAGAGATTCTAGCACTAGAAGGATATATTACTGTAATATGCTCTTTGAACACCCTTGTGAGTGATCAGTCAGTGTACCTGACAATAAAGTCGCCAATCATTAACGTATCTCTATTGCTGCTGTGGTTCATAGTGATATATTTGGATTATTTTTGCTCAGATAACTCTTTATAAGAGATATGCATGAGCTGGATGAGTGGCTTGATTTTGGCTGAGATGTAAGAAAGCTCTGGGAGTGATTGTTTTACGTTTTCATATGACAAAGAAGGATGGTGGTGAAAGTGTATGAAGCTCACAGGGCACGTTCTTACATCATATGGTAACTTCCACATTAATTAGGTATTTACACCTTGCACAGATGGAATTATTACTGGTGAGTATAATTTCATTACTGTGAGCATATAGTAGTTTGTGCACTGTTTCTGGAAACCTAGTGCTAAAAGGCTGGCAGCAGAGATGAAACTAGTAGGCTAACCTTCCATCTTATCCAGCATTTAGGTGTTTATATGAGTAAAGTAAATGCAGCACTAAGCAGATAGGAAGATATGAAAGAGTGGGTATCTCACACCTTAGCAGTCAAAGGGAAGGAATTTCCCAGTTTGATCCTCCAGTGCTCACTGGCAGGACTGGGAAGATGTAGATACTATTACCCACAGACATTTGGTGGAAAAGGTTGGAAGGGCACCCAGTATTGGAGTACATCCTCGCTCTGTCCATATGGATTTTTGCTAATGTTTTGATTTCTTCACAAATTCCAATTATATTGCATAGGTTAACTGGTAGTCCTCCAAACTGCCTGTATGTTTGTGTGCATGCGTGTGTATATTTGCACACGTGTGTGTGTGTGTGTGTGTGTGTGTGTGTGTGTGTGTGTGTGTGTGTGTGTGTGTGTGTGTGTGTGAGACTGAGTAATTGCATACACCGTGTGATAGGTTGGCATCCTGTTCTGGGACAGGGTTCAATTTCCATGTGACCCTGAAGTGCATTAGTTAATAAATCAAAGAATGAATGAAGGAATTTCATCTCTTCTTCATCTCTGGAATAGATTGCCCATACATGTCAAGCAGAGTGCCTCTTTGGACCTCTTCAAGAGGAACCTTGACGATTGGATGGGAGAAAGGAAATTCACCCCAGGGATCACGTCAGTCGCCCTGCTAGACAGGGGTCCAGGAAAGTAAATACTGTGGGAAGAAATAGCCAGGGAATTGTTATGGCTAGGCTTGTATAGGCCCTAGGGCTGATAGCCTAGTACCAACCCATGAACCTATGAATTAATGAATGAATGGAAACATTTTCAAGGATAATATACATAAATTTATTGGAGTGTAGCTACTAAAAATACACTGATAACTTGTCCCTTTTTTAAACAAAAAAAAATCTTTATTAAATTATCACTTATGATATAGGCAGTCATAAATTTATATAAATGAAAATAAAACATTTTGACATATTTTCATTTGCAAACATTATGCATATTTTATAATCTATCCAGTCATTGTTAGTCAAACATTACAAAGCTCATTCAATTCCTGCCTTCTCCTAAACCTCATTCCTCCTACAAAACATTATTCCGCATGTATTCTTCCAATAATGCCTATTTCTATGTAAGTTGCTCCTACCCTTTTCTAAATATCCCACTTCCAGTTGTTTTCTCTTTGTTATATTTACTACTTCTAGTACAGTTGCTTTAGATTTCAATTTCTATTTTCTAGTAATTACTATTTGTCAGACACCAGAATTAAACTTCTCATGACCATGTGTCTTGTTCAATGTTTCAGGTATTTGTCCTGAAAACCCTTCACAGAAGGCTTTCTTCCTTGTATCTTGAGAACCAGCATCTTAAGCTTCTCGCTAAAGATACAGTGGAAGGAATCTCCCACCTTGAGGTTCGGCCATTAAGGAAGAAGAAGATGAAAAGAGTGCGACAGGAATCTTCCACTGACCAGCCTCTGCCAGGTGTTCCTCTCAAGGTCATTACAACCCCAAAGGCTCACCCAGCTGTGTTGTCAGATTTTTCTGCCATGACCGTGTTGGCGGTTGGTGAGGATCTGGCTGATGGCACGTCTGAAGAGACTTTGCAGGCGTCTGTCTCAGACATGCAGGAGGAATCACAGCTGATTTTTTCTGAGGGGCCCAGGGGAGTTCCTCAGATTTTAGTTGGGGAAAAAGTTCCTACTATGGTTCTCAACTGCTGTCCTGAGTCTGAGCCTTCCCAGTTTATTAGAGGGGATGATCCCTTAAAAAAGAAAAAAATTAAACATGTTTCTTCTGCTCCTAGAGATACACAAAGTGAGTGGCAGGCTTTCACTCAGGTGCTATTTACTACTTTAATGTCCTTAAAGTCTCCTCACAGGGTTTTGGTTCCTGCTCCTCCTTGGTCTTCTACTCCCCTTAAAAGGCCTAGAGAACAGGATTCTTCTGTGGATGAGTCAGAGTCTGATCCTTGACTTACTCTGCTCAAATTCCTTCTCCTTTGGACTATGAGTCGGAGAAGGAGAAATTTATTAGTCCTGATATTCCTTTTGAGGAAATTTCTTTTGTGGGCACATTCTCTAGGATGATGGATTTTTTTTAAGTGTGATTGTGCTCAGGTATCTGATATCCATTAGAGGTACTATGAGTTGCTGCACTTAGACTCTCCTAAACCTCTGGCTATTCCTCCTGTTTTGGCTGCTTTGCTGGATGCTTTTTCTAATGCCTCTCATGTGTCTAATTTTCTGCCCCCTGCTCCCAAGAAACCTGACTGGTTTTATAGGGTGCCTGAGGATAGTTATTTTCTGTATAAATGTCCTGCTGCTGATGCCTGTGTAGTGTCTGTAACCTCTGATAAGCCATCTGAATTGCTTCCATTGCCCAAGTTATTGCCTTCTGACAAGAACTATGGAAAGGCTGGGTAAGAAGGTTTACACTTCTGCCACCCTAGCTTTTAAGGCTATTAATTATCAGACCCATATGTCTAGGTCTGTGTTGGCTCTTCTTTCTCAGGCCTGTCAACTTATTTCTGACTTTCCAGACCCTGAGAGTAAAACTTCTGTTCTTTCCTTGCTAGGGACTTCCTCTCAAGTCGATCATTATTCTGTTGAATGCAGTTATGACGTGGTAGATGCCTCTTCTAAGGCTGCTGTTTTTTGTTCAGTGCTGAGGACATATTCTTGGCTTGGGCTTCAACCTCTACCTGATGATATTCAAGCAAAGTTGATGGATGCTCTTCTGGATTCTAAATGTTTGTTTGGAGAAGCAGCTGCTGGTTTATTTAAGTCCCTTCAGGATAAGGGTAAGGGCTTACAGGAGCTTAAACATGTGTTTGTTTCTCCTGTGCATAAATTTCAGAGAAACTACCACACTAAGCTTGCCTTTGTTTGTAGGCAACCCCCCCTTCTACTAAACATAAGAAGAGTGGCAAACAGGCTCCTCCTGCTAAGGCTACTCAGTTTTCAGGGATTCTGAATCTTTCCTTTCCAAACAAACCAGGTGCTCTATGGCCATCCATCTCTTCCCTGCCACATTCCCCTTTCTCTTCACCTTTCTCTTCCTATTTGGCTTTAGATCACTCAGGATTATTGAGTTCAGTCAATCATTCATCAGGGGTTCTTCATGGTGTGGAAATACCATCCTCCCTTTATGGGCATTCCTCAGCCTCCTCAGGAACAACTTCCCTTTTTCCCAGAGGTTCTTCAAAATCTCTTGACTCAGGGTACTATTCAAGAGGTGCCTGTGTCCCAAAGGGGGAAAGGGTTCTACTCAAGGTTGTTTCTAGTGCCCAGAAAAGAGGGCACTTGGAGACCTATTCTGGATGTCTCCCTCATCTAAACAATTTTCTAAAAGTCCCAGATCCTCTGGTGTGAAAGGTGGACACCCTCTCATTTTCTTAGAAGGGGATATTTCTTTATGCATTCCCTCCACTTCCTCTCATTTTGAAATACTGTATCTGAATTGATTTTTGATTGATTCATTTCTAAAATGAGTTTACAGAGAGAGGATACCATAATAGGGATCTAGAAACATTACAGGAAATTGAACGTGAAGAAACAGGACAACCATATATTAGAAGGAGTAACTATTCATATACAGTGCGTAATAATAATAATTTCTGAGCTAATAGGTTAATTATTCCCTATACCAACAGGAATAATGCAATAACTGATGTAATCAAGAGGAATTTGGGAATACTATTATTGGATGAGCAAATTAAGGAAGTAGTAGGTACATACCCCAGTTTTAGTTATAGGAACACAAAATCATTAAAAAGGATTCTATGCTATGAGAACAATAGTAAGAAGAGGTTATACTCCTCAAGGCAAGGAACTTTTTCTTGCCATAACTGCAATCAGTGTAGTTTCATAGCTAATAAAATTTTTTTGTACATCCGGATACACAAATTAGATATGAATTTAATCATTATGCTGATTGTAGGTCTAGGAATGTGGTCTATCTATCTTAAACAGAAACAAGCTTACAACGTAGGAACTCTGCCAGATGATGTAAGTGATCATTCATTGACCTACATCCTAAGGCAAAAAAAATGATATCTCTAACCCCCCAACATATAAGATTGCACGTTCCAACAAACGCTTTAACCCAGTACTATTCCAAGATGAACTTAGAGTCTGTAACTGGAACCCTTTAAAATCCCTACCACTTAAAGAAGCTGTTAAAGACCTAAACTCTAAATTCTTATCAGTCCTGGATAAGCACGCACCCAAACGGTCCATTAGAATGAAGTCCAAGCCTGCCCCCTGGCTTTCTAAAGAAACCAGACAAAAAATGTTACTTAGGAACAAGGCTTGGGCTAAATGGAGACCTAACAAAACTATCTCAGATGAACAAACTTTTAAGCATTTAAGAAATATTACAAAAAAGGCAATACTTACAGACAAAAAGAAATACTACTGTAAGTTACAGCAAAATCACCAAAACAATCCCCAAAAGTTCTGGTCTAGTATAAATAAACTCCTAAACCCAGGCCACTCACGTACACCTACCCCATCCCAGGCCGGACAAAACACCCCCCACCAAACTGCCAATACCTTCAACACCTTCTTCACAGAGACCATAAAATCACTAGCCAGTCAACTAGTCCCTGACAACTCAAGCTTCCCCTCCACCATACCTGGCACTCTTCCAACATTCCATTTGAAACCCATCTCAACCACTCTCATCTATAAATACATCCAAAAACTTAAACCTTGTACTCCTTCTGCTGACCAGCTACCATGTGAATACCTGCAAAAAGCAGCCAAAGTAATTTCTTATCCCATATCCATCCTCATAACTAGAACCATTAAAGAAGGAATAGTTCCAGACATCTGGAAAATCTCCCATATTATCCCCCTACACAACGGGGTACCTCTAATGATTATTCCAACTACCGGCCAATAGCTCTATTATCACCCCTAGCAAAATTTATGGAAAAATGCATTTACCAACAATGTTTAAACCATTTATCTCAACATAACATCATAGCAAACTGTCACCATGGCTTTAGGCCATCCCATAGCACCACAACTGCCCTATTATCCTTTACAGAAGCCATCAATAGAAATCGTAATAACAACAACCTCTCTTCTGCACTCTTTATTGACCTGTCAAAAGCATTTGACATGGTAAACCATACCCTTCTTATCAACATTCTTGAATCCCTTTCCCTTGACTGCCTGGCAGTTAAATGGTTCAAGTCCTACCTTACCAATAGGCAACAGGCAGTTCTTTGGGAAAATAATATATCATCCCTTCTGCCTGTCACACTCAGAGTCCCTCAGGGCTCTATTCTAGGTCCACTTCTTTTCTCACTGTTTATCAACGACCTCCATGTAGCCATTCCACAAGCCACCTGCATTCAATATGCAGATGATTCTACACTAATATGCTCAGCAAACTCCCCAACTGATCTACATTCTCTTACTCAGAATGCTTTCAACATAGATGAAACATGGTTCACTAAACGTTGCCTCCTGCTCAGTGCCAAAAAAACTAAACTCCTTCTCTTCACACCCACCAGCAAATCCTCCCCCATAGAATTCTCTGTCATCTCCAATAATGGCACAAGTATATTCCCCGATTCTAACACTAAATTGCTAGGAATTACTATTGACAGTAACCTTACATTTGACAGCCACATAAATAACACCATCAAAACTGTCAACAGAAAAATAGGCTCCTTATATAGAATTAAACCCTCCCTAACACCAATAGCCAGAACTAAGATTGCACACTCCCATTTAATTTCAACTCTTCTATATACCTCACCAATATACACTAATCTAAAGAAAAATAATCTCATCAAACTAGCCAATTCCTATAATAACATCGCCAGATTTGCCACCGGAAATCCTTTTAGAACTCAACATTGTCTGAATCTAATGCAGTTAGGCTGGCTTGAATTTCAAAACCAATTGAAACTCTCCCAACTCACCATTGCCCACAAGATATTTTATAAATCTAACAGCACCCCTATACTTTCCAATCCCATAATCCCCTACAAAAATCTAAATTCTCTTCGCTCTTCCAGCAAGCTTCTTGCTAGCATAACCACGTCTTACAACATGGCTGGAGTTTCTCTGTTTTCCAACTCTATGGGAAAAAACTGGAACCTACTGCCTAATGACCTAACTTTAATTTCTTCACTGCCTCTTTTTAACCAAAACCTCAAAAGACACCTCAAAACACACTGGTTATGCTCCTGTAGCAACCCTGATTAATCTTCTCCTTCACTACAGATATATATCCTCTTGAACCTCTACCTATTTCACATTCTTTGCAGTAGGACTGTAACTGCTTTACAGAATTCAACATACTGATGTAATCTATCCTGCTTAATGCTCTGAAAATCTCTATCCTGTTAATATACTGATAGTCTACATGTATCTCACTGCATATTGAATTATCCTATACATATTGTCACCTCTACTATTGTAAATACCTACATTACTCTAGTAATACTTCTGTAATTTTTTGTATTCTAATTACTTCCTGCTTTTTGAATAATCTTCTATTGTAATCCATTCATTTATTATGTATTAATACTGATTTTTAATTTTTAACTGTTTTTTTAATTTTTTAATGTTTAATTTCAATTTTTATTTGTTGCCACTGGAGCTTTTCTCCCCAGGCCTCTACTGAAAATGGAAATATATCCAGTTAGACTAGCCCGGTTAACAAATGTAAAATAAAAATAAAATAAATGTGTCAAAAATGTAATAGTTTTTATGTAGGGAAGACGAATAGAACACTTAGAGAAAGGATCAGGGAACATGTTTATGCCATTAACAAGGAAAATGAAGTTAATGCCATAGCAAAACATGTTTTACATAAAGACACAACCCATATTTTCAAGTTCTTAGTATTAGAACGTATACATGCCACAGAGAGGTTAGGCAATATTAGCAATTATACAGAGAAAGAGGAAGGGAAGTGGATAGTTAAGTTACGAGTGGACAGGGGACATGGTTTGAATGATAGAGTTTCATTGAAACCATTCTTGCTGGATCGAGCCTTAAAACATTAAATCTTTATGAAATAATTATTAATATATATATATATATATATATATATATATATATATATTTCTTATATATGCATTCATAATGAATATATATATGTTCTTCTCTGTTTATTGAATTATGCTTAAGTAAGTATGTTGCCTATGAATATAAATGTGTTATTATAAGTATATTTTTTGCATATAGAGTTTTTTCATACATAGAGTTGTTCATAGTTTTAGGATATGTTAGTGAAACTGATTTATAAGTTATATGTGCATAAGTCTATTAATACAGGTTTCTGTCTTACATAAGAGAATTTTAGAATATATACTTTGTAACATTTTCATTTCTTATATATAAGCATATGTATATGATTATTTGTGCTATCAGTATATAAGGACTGTAACTTTAAGCGTTCTTATTAAGAGTTTTTATCATATGATTTTAATTAGGTATTTTATTGGTTCGTGATAGAAGTGAAGGTATATTTAAAATGATTCTGAGTGCTTTGTAACTGTTTTTAAGTCTGAAGAAGCGTCCTTGGAGACGCAAAAGCGCTTACTTTGTGGAATAAAGAGTATATTTTAAGTAATATTCAGTGGTTTGCTTCGATTGTTGTGGAGTACCTGCCATCCTTTGTTCTCATTCTGAAATACTGTTCAACATTCAGCAGGATGCTACCAAAATCTTGTTTGTGACTCCGTTTTGGCTGCGACAGCACTAGTTCCCTCTACTTCTGCACCTAGCCAGGGGCAATCATCACAAGTTACCTCACAGGGTGGATCTAATCACACAAGCCAAAGGGATCTCTTATCCATTCCCACCTGTCCACACTTTGACACTGTGGGTGACAGGATTTTGATTCCTCATAGATACCTTTTTTCCTGAGGACATGCTGCAGGTGCTGCAGGAGGTCAGGAAACCTACTACTAGGAAATACTACTTATCGAAATGGAAGAGGTTTTCTATTTGATGTCTCTCTCGTAATCTGGACACACGTACTGTGGATGTCCTTTTGGCTATCTCTTATTTGTGTGAGTTGCTCAGTGCTGGTTAGATCTTTTCTTCCAATAAGGCCTACTTATCAGCTATCTCTGCTTTTCTACCTTTTTCTCCTCCTTTAGCTTTTAGATTTGAAGTGAAATAATTTCTTAAAGGCATCCTTAATATTAGACCTCACAGGAAGCCTGTTGCTCCTCCCTGGGATCTTAATTTTGTTTTGGAAAAGTTGACTCAGGCTCCTTTTGAGCCTGCTGCTTTGGCTTCCTTGCAACCTTGTTCCTGGAAGACTGTTCTTTTCTTAGCTCTTACTTCTGCCAGATGGGTGTCTGAGTTGCAGGCCATTATGGCTTGTCCTCCTTTTTTGATCTTTTATGAGGACAGGGTGTGCTTAACACTAACCCTTCTTTTATGCCTATGGTGGTTAATGAGCTATCACTTAATCAGTCTATTAATCAGCCTACTTTTTGCCACTCTCCACAATCTGACATTGACAGGGTGCTGCATACTTTGGACGTGCATAGGCAACTCAGGGTTTATATGGATAAGACTAAGACTAATAGAAAATCTGATCAGTTATTTGTTTCTTTTCATCCTAGATCTTTGGGACTTGCTGTGTAGATCAGTTTGCATATCTCTTTAAGAAACCTCCTGTGGGCATGTACTGATGTATTGATTACTGAGCATGTGCAGGGACAGAGTATCCTTTTGTAGTAAGCTGTTGAGATGTAAGCATGCATGTGTATAAGCTCTATCTGTTAATCAGTTTGTTTATATTTAATGATGCAGTTATCCAGCCTGATGTGTTTCTATATAATAAATCTTCTTAAATGAACTACCCTGCCTTGCTTGTCGTATAAGTGTAGAGAGACGAGTGACATGGTGTCAGAAGACTCAGAACCAGGATTACTAAAGGACATGATGTTAGAAGCAGCAAATCTAATGGCCATAAAAAAAATCCAGTTTCATTACTCTGACTTTGAGAGGCATCTAATTAATACTAGTAGCATGGACAGAAGTGGACTATTCTTGCTACATGTATAATCTGCAAAAAACAGGACAGAAACTAATTTCTAATGTTAAAACTTGCTCAAACTATTTCTTATTTGCTAAATATGAAACAAAGCATACAGACCACTCTAAATGATATTAAAATAAGCTGAATGTCTGGTATTGCTAGAATTATTCGAATTACTACAGAAAATTTTTGAAATAAAGTCTGAATTGTATGTATTTACTGAGGCTATCCAAGTTATCAGAAATGTATGAAGTGCTCACATGTTTCTGCAGTGTTACAATAAAGTTACTTCACACGATACAGCCATTTCAGAGCATATTTCGCAAAGTACAGTGTTTCAAAGAGTTTATCGTGCATTTGTGTGTTACTGCAAGCTGCAGAGAGGCAATTTGTCCATACATAATTACAAGGGACATATTGTCAGTGTGTTTGTGCTTACATTGTTGGCATGGCTGAAGGATTTCGAAAACCAGGACCACTAGTGTTTGATAATATTGGTGAGAATTGGAGAGTGTTTGAGCAAGAGTCGACATTTTCAAACAGGCTTAATTTTCTGATAAAGATGAACGTACAAAGGCATTTATTTTACTTAACTTAGCTAGGTCAGAAGCCATAGAAAGGGAACATTCATTTGTGTATGTACCTACTATCTTTGCTGGAGAGGGGGAAAATTGTCATGTTGTACAGGCTGAGTCAAGGGAGGACTCTGAGTGTTTAAAATGCATATTTAGAGATATGTATAACCCCAAGACCAACATTACAATGCAGAGGCATTTATTTTATACAAGGGATCAAAAGCCTGGTGAAACCTTTTCTGCATATATAACTGACTTAAGAAATAAAGCTAAAACGTGGAGATTGGGTGATTTAAGAGATGAGCTGATAAAGGACAAACTTGTGTGTGGTATTAAAGATAATGCTGTGAGAAAGATTTTGCTTTGTGACAGTGATTTAACTTTGAATAAGGCCATTGAAATTTGCCAGATATATGAGCTCACAGAAAAGCACCTGAATATGCTTACGAAATGAGAAGTGCATGTTTCTAGTAACTTCTAAGCCTCACATTGATAACATGCAGCATGTGGTTAAAAGAAACAGGCCCAAGCACATGGCAGCTATGGGGTTTACCAGGACTGCAGCATGGCACCCCAGAGCTTTCTAGCAAGTTCTGGAAACTGCACAGCCTCAGTGAAGTATAAAAATGAGACAGCAAACTCAAAGCATGAGCTCCACCCTAGTTTCATTGTTAATTGTCATAATTGGGGTAACAGTCATAAATCTAAAAGAGAAAAATGCCTAGCTTTTGGTTAACAATGCCACAAATGTAATAAATGGAATCATTTCAAAGGATTTTGTAAATCAAAGCAAAATATTCCTTTAGTAAAATGGAAAATTTTAAGAAATGAGTTGATCAATTAGAAAGCCATGACTCAGAGCCTCATTCTTTTTATGTTGGTGGTGTGTCAGTGCTTAGTGAGACAGTCAATGCAGTTGATTTATGGGCCAAGAATGAAGTATTTTGTACTGTTCGGATAAATGGCAAACCCATAGAGCTCAAAGTTGATACCTGATGGCTCAGCGTGCAATGTTATGTCTGCTGAAAGATTTGCTAGAGTATGTGCTGGTGAAAGGCTTGATTTGACAAAGTGTATGAAGCTTGTTGCCTATGATGGTGAAGAGATTCAAACCGAAGGCTCAGTAATGCTTTTATGTTACACTGCTGGGAGATACTACAATTTATTATTTTATGTGGTCAAGAGGCACGTCCAGTCATTATTAGGCCTCAGATGCTCTTTGAAAATGGGACTGCATTCACTTAATAAGGAAGTTCACCATGCTAGCTTAAAAGACCACTGCCCTAAGTTTTCCCAGCACATTTTTTCTACCTATGCTGATCTTTTAAAAGACAAACCAGGCAAGCTTCCAGTTGTGTACTCCATGAAGTTAGACCCTGATGTAAGTCCAGTTGTCAAGACATCCAGAAAAGTTCCAATAGCCATGCAGACTAGAGTCAAAGCCGAGTTAGACAATATGGTGCAACAAGGTGTGATTTGTCCAGTTAGTGAACCGACTAAGTGGGTATCTTAAATTGTGGTATCTCATAAGAAAAGCTAAGATGACATCAGAATATGTATTGACCCACGAGATTCAAACAAGGCAGTAAAGAGACCTCATCATCCAATGTGCACAGCGAAAGAGGTTACAGCCTTAATGCCAATTGCCACTATTTTTTCTGTCTTAGATGCAAAGAGTTCATTTTGGCAAATTTTGCTTGACGAGAAATCTTTGTTGCTCACTATTTCAGTACTCCATTTGGCAGGTATCAATTTCTGAGAATGCCATTTGGGATAAATTCTGCAAGAGAAGCCTTTCAACGTGCAATGGATTAAATTTTTTCTGGGTACTCTTGTGCTTTTATAGTAGACTACATACTAGTAGGAGGTAATGGTGAAGCTGAGCATGACAGAAACCTGCAAAAAGTTCTGGAAAGGGCATGTCAAGTGAATCTTAAGCTTAATCCACAGAAATGCAAATTCAGGCTACGAGAAGTCACTTACATTGGTCATTTATTCACCAGTTCAGGCTTACGACTAGACCCTTCTAAGCAAACAGCCATTCTTGAGATGGCACCTCCAGACAATGTTCAAGCCCTGCAATGTTTTCTTGGCATGGTTAACTACCAAGGCAAGTTCATTCCAGAGTTGAGCCAACTATCAGCACCACTCAGAGAGCTAACATGTAAACATGTATCTTGGTCTTGGTTAGAGCAACACCAGCAAGCATTTGATGTCCTGAAACAGAGAATTGCAAGTCCACCTACTCTCAGATACTATGACATCCACAAGCCAGTTACTCTTTCATGTGATGCTTTGAAATTTGGTCTTGGTGCAGTCATTGTACAAGAGGGTCAAACAGTTACTTAGGCATTCAGAACTCTTACCCAAGCCGAAATGCAATATGCTCAGATAGAGAAAGAGCTTTTGGCAATTGTGTTTTCAAATTCCGGGTTCCATGATTATATTTATGGTAAACCTATCCATAATGAAACAGATCACCAACCTCTAGTCACTGTTTTGAGAAAGCCTATGCATACAGCTCTAGCTAGGTTGCAACGCATGATGATGAGACTGCAAAAGTATCATTTCAATATTGACTACAAAAAAGGAAAACTTCTTTATCTTGCTGATACATTATCCAGATCACCCAGAAGTACCACTGAACAACATGAGAATGAGCAATTTGATTTTGAAATCATGGAGATTAGAATTTTTTCTTCCACATGTCTTGATGAGCTCAGAGATCATACAGCTGCAGATCCAGTTTTACAGAAGCTCAACCACTTTCTCAGAGAAGGATGGCCGTCAAAGCAATCTAGTTTAACTCCAGAAGTACAACCTTATTTTTCATACAGAGATGAGATTTTGTCTGACAATGGTATTGTCATGAAAGGTCCTAAAGTTATTATTCCAAAGTCCTTGCAACAAGAGTACATTACTTTCTTACACTGATGTCAACCAGGAGCAGATGCTACCAAAAGAAGGGCAAGAGGACTAGTATTTTGGCCTTCTATGTCACAAGATATTGAGAGAGTGCTTTCATCTTGTTCTGTATGTAATAGTACAAAGCCACATCAACAGAAAGAACCACTTCAGTTGAACCAGATTCCTGAGCTACCTTGGTCGACAGTAGCCACTGACATTTTTGAGTAGAATGGTCAACATTATTTGGTGTTAGTATACTCTTACTCCAATTGGTTTGAGATTGACCTACTTCCCATCCTAGCATCCAATACTGTCATTAATAAATGGTGTCATTTTGCAGTTCATCGGTCACCGCACAAAATGTTTTCCGACAATGGCACACAGTCTACAAAAGATTTGCAGAAGATTGAGACTTTACTCATGTCACAAGTAGCGCAGAGTAACCTCAGTAAAATGGTTTGGCAGAATGGGATGTGCAAAGCATTTACTAGAGGAGTCAAAATGAGACAGCAGTGATGTTTTCCTAAATCTCTTGAATCTCAGAAACATTCCTCGTGATAAACATCTTGGTTCACCTGCTCAGAGATTTCTGTCGAGACAAACCAGAACCACATTGCCCATCAGTAGTCACTTGTTAGTTCCATGTGTCAAGAACAACAGGTCAGTGAAAACCAATCTGTTGAAGAAGCATTTAACCTAGAAGTCCTATTAAGATAAGACCAGCAAACTGGTCAATCCATTATGAGAGGGAGAAGTAGTTAGGATGTAAACATTCAAAGGTTATGATCGGATTGGAGTCATGAAGATCATCTCTCCAGAGCCGAGATCGTACATTGTGGAATCACAAGGAGCAAAATTAGGCAGAATTAGAAGCATTTAATGCCCATATCCGAACCTGCACCACAGCACATAGCCTGTGAGAAAGACTCTTTATCTCAGAGTAAGTTGTCCAGTGTTCCATTTCCTGAGGAAGTTCCAGAAGCAATTTCTGTTCCTGTGATGAATCCTGAGATGAGCTGTTCACCAAAACCTGTCCCTGATGTTATGTCCAGTCCTGATGGTTATGTCACAAGATCTGGTCGAGTGTCAAGACCATGTTCCAGATATACAGCGACTTGGACATGACAATATGAATCATTTGAGCATTGTATTTCTTTTCTAAATGTGTATATTGATGCATGCCTAGCTGCTTTCTCTTCTTTAAGAGAGAGGATGTAGATCAGTGTGCATATCTACTTCACCACGAACTGGAAACAGAACAGCTCACCACCACACAAGGAAATAAGCCAGTGATTACCTTTATATTTTATTAAACTTATAGTCCAGTCCAGTAGTAGATCCACAATGTAGTTCCACAAAACAGGTAAAATAAGCACACACTGAACCAATAAAATCTGGTTAGCAGCAGATACAAAGCATAAAATGCAGACGCCTCTAGCGCCTTGGCTCTTCAGCCTTTACAGAGTATATCCCTACTTCACATATTCTATCTTTGAATAGCATGATTACAAACAATTAACCAATCAGAGTTAAATTAATTACAGAAAACATTGCCAATTACATTCTTGATTCATTCCATATGGAATTAAAGTGTTAAACTTCAGAATGAAAGTAGATTCTACCTTCCAAAGTTGTCTTTTAATATCAAAGTCATACATTTGTTGTACTTGCCCTAACATTGTAGCTTGTAAGCCTTGTATATTTCCACTGTGACATTCTTTAAAATGTAATGCAACATGCCTTTCTTCTTTGCCCTTCTTAACATCCCTAACATGTTCCTTCAACCTTTGTTTGAAACTTCTTTTACTTTCCCCTATGTATACCTTACCACAGGGACATTTCAAACCATAGACTGTTCCAGTACTGTCAAAGGAAAATCACCCTTTACATGTAAAATACTTTTCATTAATTTTATCAAAACTTTTTAATACATACTGGCAACAACTGCACTTTTCACAAGGGAAAGTATCTGTTGCACCTACTCCCAAACTCCTATAACTTACAGGCAGCTGAAACTTGCCATGCACCAAGAAATCTTTTATACTTCTACCATTCGAATAAGAAAACATGGGATACTCATTTGCTATTATATCAAGGAATTTATTTTTTTCTAAAACATCCCAATGATATTTTACCAAATTTGTAAAAACTTCTGTAAACACTATATATTTGGTCACATGCCTTGTGTGGCAGTGTGCGTATCTCTTTAAGAAACCTCCTGTGGGCATATACTGATGTAATGATTACTGAGCATGTGCAGGGACAGAGTACCATTTTGTAGTAAGCTGTTGAGATGTAAGCATGTATGTGTGTAAGCTCTATCTGTTAAGCAGTTTGTTTATATTTAATGATGCAGTTATCCAGCCTGATGTGTTTCTATATAATAAAGCTTAACAAACTACCCCACCTCACTTGTCTTATAAGTGTAAAGAGACTAGCAACAGCTGCATCCAAGCAAACTATTTATTCTTGGATTTCTAAGGCTATTTCCTTTTGTTACACTTTTTATGGCAAGAGCCGTCCTTCTTCAGATAAGGCTCATTTTACTAGAGCTGTGTCTTCTAATGGTGCTTTTTCCAAGGGCTTAGATACCAATTCTATTGCTGAAACAGCTACCTGGACTTCTGTGCATACCTTTACCAAGCTCTACAATTTGGATGGTATCCCTAGAGATAGGGCTGGTTTTGCTAGAGCATTCCTTCTTCAGATAAGGCTCATTTTACTAGAGCTGTGTCTTCTAATGGTGCTTTTTCCAAGGGCTTAGATACTAATTCTATTGTTGAAGCAGCTACCTGGACTTCTGTGCATACCTTTACCAAGCTCTACAAGTTGGATGGTATCCCTAGAGATAGGGCTGGTTTTGCTAGTGCCTTTCTTCATTGCTTTTTGGAGGTCTCTTCTGCTCCTTCCCACTCCCAAGTTTCCTCTTGAGCTTTGTCACTCTCCCATATGTTAAGAATAATGTAGCAGTGAATGTGAGGACATAGTACATTTGTGTAAAATCTTATCATAATGGTAGATGTCCTTGCCTTCACTGCTGCAATATTCACTCCCTCCCTCCATCGCCCTAGTCCTTTGCCTTTGTGGATGTACAGATTACCTCTTGGGTTCCATGGACTGGTGTTGCTACTGGGACAATCAGTTCTGATTATAGTAGGCCTGAATGTCACCTTTATGCCCTATGCTACATAAGGAGCATTTGTGTGATGTTCAACATACCTTAAAGGAACAGTAGTCTTTGGTAGACTGGAAGAACATCGGGCTTCCATGGCAGGAAATCCCATATGTTAAGAATACGGAAGCAGTGAAGACAAGGACATTTACTGTTATGGTAAACTTTTACACAACTGTACTTTCCTGATATATGCCTCAGTCAAAAATTAGTAGCAAAAGCTGTTTCCTTTTCTTTCTATCAATAGTCTTTCCTATGAAGTAAGATGTCTGGTTCCAAGGCAACATTCAAAATTGCCTGTAAATTATTACTAACAGAATGTTGCTCGTGGATCCCAAGAAAAAGTTCACTGTGCACTGTGAATTCCGATCCAACACTTTAATAATTAAAATATCCAACAGTTAAAAACAGCCAAAAAAATATACTGTAGGTTAAGCGCTTTCATCTAACTTGTAGACTTCATTGATAAAAAATCAATACCATACTTAGACACCCATATAATTATAGATAAAGGAAGGTTCAAATCAAAAATTTATAGAAAAAATACTTTTAGTAACACCTATCTAAAATATACTAGTTGTCACCCTATTAGTCAAAAAAGAAGTATTGTTAAAGGGCAATGTGTACGAGCTGCCAGGATGACGTCTGACTATACAGATTTAGCAAACGAATTGGATTATATAGGAAATATGTTTAAATCTAGAGGGTATCCTGTCGTCCTGATACAAGACATTAAAAAATATGTAATGCATTAATGAGGAAGAAAGTATAAACCTATATTAGGAAATAGTGATGTGGATATGGTGAGAGACAGTAAAATCAAGAAAGTAAATGATCTAGATGGATATATGAAAGCATGCATTTTGCATTATGCCCCTGAGACGCAGGACATAACTAAAATTATAACTAGAAATTGGAATATACTTGAAACAGACAATGATGTGTTCAAATTAGTGGGAAACAAACCACAATTTGTTTCTAAAACAGGAATTAATCTCAAAACTGAATTGGAAAGGAAGACTGTGGATCAAAATGTAATGAAAGGGACAGGTACCACAAGGTGTGGGAACTGTAATCAATGTCATTTAATCATTAAAAGTCCATCCGTAACCTTGGAAGATATTAATAATACCACTGTATGGTTCCAGAAAGGGAATTGTAGGACCCGGCATGTGGTTTACATGGCAAAGTGTAGCAACTGTCCATGTTTTTATGTGGGAAAGACGGACAGATGTTTTCGAAACAGAATATATGAGCACTGTTACAAAATCAAGAAGCATGACACTAACAATGCATTATGGAGGCATCTTGAGGGGAATAGTAAATGTAGTATTTTTAACTTTGGTATACTTGAATGTGTAAAAGTCAATCCTAGAGAGGGGGGAGTGTGAAACACTTATTAGGAGAAAAAGAGACCAGATGGCAGATTAAATTAAATGCTTCTGTTTATCCTGGGTTGAATGATTCCATTTCCATAAAGCCCATATTGGAAAATAATAGGTAATAGAATATTTCATGGTATATTTGGACACATGAAACATCAAATTAATTTTTAATGTATCATTAAATATTTTTTAATTTTAATATGATTTCTTAATTATGGTGTGGAATGAGATGTATATGAAATTAATTACTATTTTAGTATGGCATCAGTTGATACAGAGAGCACTGACACTTTAAATAGTATAACATCATTTAATTGTTTAATTACTTGAAAAATGTTTGATTGGAACTTGTATATAAGCAAGAGGGATTTCATTAATAGTTGTTCTGATGAAGTCTACAAGTTAGATGAAAGCGCTTAACCTACAGTATATTTTTTGGCTGTTTTTAGCTGTTGAATATTTTAATTATTAAAGTGTTGGATCGGAATTCACAGTGCACTGTGAACTTTTTCTTGGGATCCACGAGCAACATTCTGTTGGTTTTTATTTAGTCGAGTGTTCGGGATCATTTTGGAGTTTTTCACATTTGTAAATTATTACTGCAAAAACATCCTCCCCACCCTGGTGGTGAATTTAACGTTTTCTTAATTATCAACTTCTTCTAGTGAATCTTATTATAGATAAGGCAATATTATGTGCTACTAATTCTTCAATAAGTTCTCACTTACCACTGTTCTGTACTGTATGCCACTAATCCCTGGGTACGTTCTGAAAAGACATTGGTAATTTCCAAACTCTGGACCCCACCCTGTTCGGGTTTGTAAAAGGCAGATCATGTCTCCTAAACCTGATAGACTTCTTTGAAGCAGTCACCAAAGCCATAGACGAGGGTGAGGTGGTTCACGCAGCCTATCCAGATCTTGCCAAGGCTTCTGACACCATCCCCCACTCTGGAATTATAGATAAACTCAGTAAACTAGGTATGAATCCCTATGTCACAAGATGGGTTGCCAACTGGCTCACTAACAGAAACCATACTGTGAAATCTGACTTCAGGCCAGTGACAAATGGAGTACCATGGGGTTCAGTCCTGGGTCCTCTCCTGTTTGTTATCTACTTTTCTGAAGTACAGGCTAACACAGAAGGTTTTTGGCTAATGAAGTTCACAGATGACTGCAAACTAGGAGCCATAATCAAAACTCCTAATGATGTGGACATCCTACAAAAAGGACTCACTGAGACAGATGCCTGATGTCAAAGCCATGGCCTCAAGCTCAATGCCAAAAAGTGCACTGTCATCCCCTTTGGTAAATACCCTGTACCCATGAGCTGCCACATAGGTGGTAATCTACTTAACACCAAAATTGTGATAAGAGATCTTGGAACACAGGTGAACAGTAGTATCTCCTTTGATAATTACATCACCACAGTCGTCAAGAAATCCTTCTACATGGCACACCTCATCACAAAAGGTTTCTCATCCAGGAAAAAAGAGGTCATTGTTCCCCTCTACTCATCACACATTAGACCCATTATAGAGTACAACACCTCTTTTGGTATGTACCTCACAAGATATCTACAACAACTGGAAAGGCCGCAGAAGAAGAGGATTACCAGCCTGAAACAGATGCCCTATGCAGAACATCTCTAAAAACTCCAGCTTTACTCCATCGCACATCACCTACTCAGAGGCAATCTCTGCCTAACATATAAAGCTATGTCAAACCCAGAGCTGTTGGACGTGCTCCACTTAAAGAAATCCCTCTGAGCTACACACTCTAGGGACCTAAACCTTGCCACCACAATAAACAGAACATGTTGGAGGAATAGATTCCTGTCCCAGAGACTTCCCATACACTGGAACAAACTACCTATCTATATCAAACAAAGCTCCTCATTGGCACTCTTCAAGAAAAATCTTGATGATTGGATGGGAAATAGGAAACTCACCCCAGGGATCACCTCTGTGGCTCTGCTCAACAAGGGCACAGGAAAATAATTTTCTTGGGTGGAGAAAGCCAGGGTACCTTTTTGGCTAGGCTTATATAGGCCCTAGGGCCAATAGCCTAGTACCGACCTATTAACCTATGAACCTACCACTGCTCAGTACTATATGCCGTTGATCCCTGGGTACATTTTCACTTACCACCATTCAGTACCCCTGATCCTTGGGTGCGTTCTCACTTACCACTGATCAGTACTATATGCCCCTGATCCTTGGGTGCATTTTCACTTACCACTGCTCACTGATCTCTGGGTGCGTTCTCACCACTGTTCTGTATTATATGTCTCTGATCCTTGGGTGTGTTCTTACTTACCACTGTCCATTACTATATGTCTCTGATCCTCGGGTGCATTCTCACATGCCCCTGCTCAGTACCATTTGCTGCTGATCCTTGGGTGCATTCTCACTTTTCACTGCTCAGTAATATATGCCTCTGATTCCTGGGTGCGCTCTCAATTAGAGTGCATTCTCTCTTACCACTGTTCAGTACTATATACTGCTGATCCCTGGGTGCATTCTCACTTACCACTGCTCAGTACTATATGCTGCTGATCCCTGGATACACTCTCACCTACCACTGCTCAATACTATATGATGCTGATCCCTGGGTGCACTCTCACCTACCACTACTCAGTACTATATGCAGCTGATCCCTGGGTGCACTCTCACCTACCATTGCAAAGTACTATATGCTGCTGATCCCTGGGAGCATTCTCACCTACCACTGCTCAGTACTATATGCCACTGATCCCTGGGTGCACTCTCACTTACCACTGATCAGTACTATATGCAGCTGATCCCTGGGTGCATTCTCACTTGCCACTGCTCAGTGCTATACGCAGCTGATCCCTGGGTGCATTCTTACCTACTACTACTCAGTACTATATGCCTATATGCTGCTGATCCTTGGGTGTGGCCACACCTACAACTGATCAGTAATATATGCCTCTGATCCCTGGGTGTGTTCTCAAGTAGAGTGCATTCTCTCTTACCACTGTTCAGTACTATATGCAGCTGATCCCTGGGTGCACTCTCACCTACCATTGCAAAGTACTATATGCTGCTGATCACTGGGAGCAATCTCACCTACCACTGCTAAGTACTATATGCCACTGATCCCTGGGAGCACTCTCACCTACCACTGCTCAGTACTATATGCAGCTGATCCCTGGGTGCATTCTTACTTGCCACTGCTCAGTACTATATGCTGCTGATCCCTGGGTGCACTCTCACCTACCACTGCTCAGTACTATATGCAGCTGATCCCTGGGTGCACTATCACCTACCACTGCTCAGTATTATATGCAGCTGATCCCTGGGTGCACTCTCACCTACCACTGCTCAGTACTATATGCAGCTTATCCCTGGGTGTACTCTCACCTACCACTGCTCAGTACTATATGCAGCTTATCCCTGGGTGCACTCTCACCTACCACTGCTCAGTACTATATGCTGCTGATCCCTGGGTGCATTCCTCACTTGCCACTGCTCAGTACTATATGCAGCTGATCCCTGGGTGCATTCTTACCTACTACTACTCAGTACTATATGCCTATATGCTGCTGATCCTTGGGTGTGGCCACACCTACCACTGTTCAGTAGTATATGCTGCTGATCCTTGGGTGTGGCCTCACCTACCACTGCTCAGTACTATATGTAGCTGATCCCTCGGTGCATTCTCACTTACCACTGCTCAGTACTATATGCTGCTGATCCCTGGGTGCATTCCCACTTGCCACTGCTCAGTACTATATGCTGCTGATCCCTGGGTGCATTCACACTTGCCACTGCTCAGTACTATATGCTGTTGACCCCTGGGTGCATTCTCACCTACCACTGCTCAGTACTATATGCGGCTGATCTCTGGGTGCATTCTCACCTACCACTGCCCAGTACTATATGCCTATATGCTGCTGATCTTTGGGTGTGGCCACACCTACCACTGCTCAGTATTATATGCTGCTGATCCCTGGGTGCATTCTCACCTACCACTGCTCAGTATTATATGCAGCTGATCCCTGGGTGCATTCTCACTTACCACTGCTCAGTACTATATGCTGCTGATCATTGGATGCATTCTCACCTACCACTTTTCAGTACTATATACTTATATGCTGCTGATCTTTGGGTGTGGCCACACCTACCACTGCTCAGTATTATATGCTGCTGATCCCTGGGTGCATTCCCACCTACCACTGCTCAGTATTATATGCAGCTGATCCCTGGGTGCATTCTCACTTACCACTGCTCAGTACTATATGCTGCTGATCATTGGATGCATTCTCACCTACTACTTTTCAGTACTATATACTTATATGCTGCTGATCTTTGGGTGTGGCCTCACCAACTACTGCTCAGTACTATATGCAGCTGATCCCTGGATGCATTCTCACCTACCACTGCTCATTACTATATGCAGCTGATCCCTGGGTGCATTTTCACCTACCACTGCTCAGTACTATATGCTGCTGATCCCTGGGTGCATCCTCACCTACCACTGCTCTGTAATATATGCTACTAATCCTTTAGTGCAATCTCACTTACTACTGCTCTGTACTGTATGCTACTAATCCTTCAGTGCATTCTCACGTATCACTGCTCTGTACCATATGCTACTAATCCTTCAGTGCATTCTCACTTACCACTGCTCTGTACTATATGCTACTAATCCTTCAGTGCAATCTCACTTACCACTGCTCTGTACTATATGCTATTAATCCTTCAGTGCATTCTCACTTACCACTGCTCTGTACTATATGCTACTAATTCTTCAGTGCATTCTCACTTACCACTTCTCAGTATTATATGCTACTAATCCTTGGGTGCGTTCTCACTTACCATTGTTCAGCACTATATGCTACTAATCCTTGGGTGCGTTCTCACTTACCATTGTTCAGCACTATATGCTACTAATCCTTGGGTGCATTCTCACTTACCATTGTTCATCACTATATGCTACTAATCCTTGGGTGCGTTCTCACTTACCATTGTTCAGCACTATATGCTACTAATCCTTGGGTGTGTTCTCACTTACCATTGTTCAGCACTATATGCTACTAATCCTTGGGTGCGTTCTCACTTACCATTGTTCAGCACTATATGCTACTAATTCTTGGGTGTGTTCTCACTTACCATTGTTCAGCACTATATGCTACTAATCCTTGGGTGCATTCTCGCTTACCATTGTTCAACACTATATGCTACTAATCCTTGGGTGCGTTCTCACTTACCATTGTTCAGCACTATATGCTACTAATCCTTGGGTGCGATCTCACTTACCACTCTTCAGTAATATATACCACTTCCATGTTCCTCTGTCATCTAGCAGCTTGTCATGGAGCCTGGCCATAATGCAGCTTATTGTAGTTTGCTTAGTAAAAAATACATCATCTTCTAATATCTCTTTATTTTTATACTATATCCCTCCAGTTTAGCTCTGGAAGATTGTACTATAATTCTCAGTGACTGTATCATGATTTTTTTACTATATGTTTTTTGACAAAATCAAATTATATCCTCACAGTTCAAGCAAATGTTCATACCTCTAGAACCATAATTGTTACTAGGGTGGAAATGGCAAACTACTCAGTGAAACTATTATCTACTTAGGTAATATATGTTACTTTCTAAGACTCAAACTGGATTTAATAAATTGTAATGCTTTGGTAATATACATAATTTTCTAAGACTGAAACTGGATTTAATAAATTGTAATGAACACAGAAATAATTGCAATTTTTTTGTAAATAGCTTATACCACCTGACTAACAACTCGGGTTATACACATATTGTTAACAACTGATGAGAGCTTTCACATGAGGAGAGGAAGTTCTGTGTGTATTGTTTGATTGTTTATCTATTTAAAGAATTGTGAGAATTATGATAATATAAATAAATAAATAGTGTAGATATAGGGACAACAATTAATAGTTCTTTATCTGCAACTGACAGTGGTCTTACGTCTTTATTGTGAAATCTTTCAACAGACTGAATGTAGCATGGTTTTACAATTACTAACATAAATGAGAACAAAGAATATTAGATGCTTTGAGACATCACTATGCTGATCCTAGAGGAATACCCATAGATATCACCAAGGTTTGATTCACTTGTTAATATGTTCAAGACATCAGCAGATGAATTAAGCTGATTAAAAGACCTCTACCATTAAATTGGATGTATGCAAAGAGAATTGTGATATAAAAGGAATAACAGAAACATTTGCAACACTGCAGTGCAGTGCTGTGCTGAACATCACAGTTGTTTTAGTGAAATGTGGTCCAATTTTGCTTACCAATATTACGACCAATATTCTTAGAAATGGGCTGCATAATAAATTATGACAATTTTGTTAATGGTAGCAGTTACACTACTGAAGTTTATCAAAGTAAATCTGCTTTAGGCAGTTACATGACGTACTTGAGAGGCACAATGAGGTGGTATGCCTGAAGTGCCTCACAATTGCAACATGGGTACTGTAAGCAGGCCACAAAGGGCAAGTACAGCAAAGTGTCAACTCAATTTGTCATAAAAGTGGAGTTAAGTTGTGAGAAATGAAAGCAAGAAATAAGGCAAGAGAAGCAGAGGAACACACAAATGTAACTTCAAAGAAAGATGGGTAGGGAGAATGAAGGGCATAGATATGTAGATGTCTATATCTATCTAGCTCTATATATATATATATATATATATATATATATATATATATGTATATATGAGTCTACTTCATATGACCAAAATTTCATTTGACTGACATTCATTTGACAAAGACCATATAACCTAAAGTTCATAACACTGAAAACTGACTTGACTGAAACTCATAACACTGACACCATACAATGCTAAATTTGAACATAGTAGTGACAGAGTGTATAAGGTAAGTAAAAACTATATGCCCTTTTCCCAACTGTAGTACGATCCTGGAGTTAGTATATATATATATATATATATATATATATATATATATATATATATATATATATATATATAGTTAGGGGGGTGTGGGGGCACAGCCCCCCACATTGAGGGGATGGGGCCATAGCCCCCCACATAGTTTGGGTATATATTCTGTTCTGAAAAGAGTAATTTATTGGACTTGTAAGTATCCATGTCTTTGGTTCAAAATATTTAAAATAGGTGGGGCCCCTAACTTATGTATACTAACTCCTGGATCGCACTACAGTGGGGAAATGGGATACAGCTTTTACTTACCTTATACACACTGCCACTACTATGTTGAAATTTAGCATTGTATGGTGTCAGTGTTATGAGTTTCATTCAAGTGAGTTTTCAGTGTTATGAACTTTAGGTTATATGGTCTCAGTCAAATGAATGCCAGTCAAATGAAATTTTGATCATTTGAATAGACCCATATATATATATATATATATATATATATATATATATATATATATATATTGGGACAGGTATCTATTTTCTTTTTGATGAAGGAGGGTAGAGGGGATGGTAGCTAGGTACGAGTGCATGAAAGAAGGAGGGTGGAGGGATGGTAGCAGGACCAGATAAACAAAACACACATAGACCTGGGAGCTCTGGTTACAAGGGGGGGGGGGCAAGAGCTGAAGGATGCAGACAGACAGAGAGAGGGCAACTGGTGAAGGGAAGGATTGGACCACAAACAGGATAGGGAGAGTGACACATGTTCTGTGTCACAAAACTTATAAGTAAGGGCATGACATCTAGCTTCTCGGAAGTGATCATGCCACTGTCCTCCTATGAATCTCTTATGAAGATTGCCTCATAGCTATATCTCTATACACTGTTTCAACAAGCTGCTGAGAGATGAGTTATGCCTGGTATATAAGGCATCCTTGGATCACACTCTGATGGACCTATTGCATATTCACAAAATGAACAGCAAAAGAACTGCTAGATCTAAGGACTGAAACTTTTCTTGTGACTTAAATAGGACATGTTGGAGGGGTATGCATGTATCTTAGAGAATCCCCATTCTCTGGAGTAGGCTTTTCATCCATGTGAAGCAGAACTTTTCCCTAACCCTATTCAAGCGCAACGTGGACCAGTGGATGGGAAATCAGAAATTCACCCCTGGTGGAATATCTATGTCTATGATGAAAAGAGGCAGCCATTAAATCATGCCGTAAATAATATACACCCCTTAAAATAACCTCTAAAGCACACTAACTCATGGGAATACATTTAAGTTGCATGGCTAGGCTTATAAAGACAGTGTGGTAGTTAGCCTAGTATACACCTATGAACTTATGAACCAGCAAACCCTCCAGGTCACCTTCCACAAGGAGACCTTCACTCCCCCGTAAGGATCCTGGTCTGGTAACAGCTGGTGATCCAGCAACAAGCACATTGTCTGGTGCAGACCCATATGACCATAGCCACTCTTCATCCTGCACAACAGCTGAACTTGTAGAAAGTGTGAACAAATGAAGAAAGAAAAAAATACAACACATTAGTATATGTGCATATAACAATCTGAATTTCAATTTTACATGATAAACATCTACAAATATTTACATAATACACATAATAAAACACATGCATGCACACATACAAACATATATACACATATGTACATTCACAAATGCACACACATACCAAATATTTAACTCCATCCACATTATAACAGGTTTAAAACATGATGTGATTTGCATACTTATCACTCAAGACAATTGTTTTACCCAAGATACTCGAGAGATTTTAACATTGTAATTTTTAGAAGTATTGAATATGAAAAGCACAAGACCAAGTGGAATAGTTGGACACTGCGAAACAGCAGGTGATTTTTGTTTCAAATGGATGAAAAATAGATCAAAATAGAGGCAAAAGAGCTTCAATTGGTCATTAATTAAATAATGTACCTCATAAGCACAGATTCCTGGAATTTTTCCAAAACATTCTATTGACATTTTAAAAATCCTATGAACACATTATAATAGGAAGAAGATGAGAGAACACGAGCAGATCCTGGAGGCTCTGCACTACAGGTGGAGAGATTGACTATCGACCTTCCATCAGTAGGATTTGTGTGCAGCCCATTCCCTTTACTTTCTCAGCTAAACTGCCAAACCCAATTATTCAAAATGAACACAGAATTAATGAAATTTATGTTGCTTTGCAAGCAGAGGAAGCACATAGCGGGACGCTTGTACTAGTTGTAAAGCTTATGAATGTTCCCTACTGCTTACTTCACAGACCACAGCCAACTGCATTAAAGGCATGCCAAGTTGGATTAATGATATGTAGTTATGACAGTTGCCAAAGGCTGAGGTGGTGTAGCGGTTAGCGTTGTGGGCTCACAGCAAGAGGTTCTCCCGTTCAATTCTTGGCTGGAGCGCCTTCTGTGTGGAGTCTGCATGTCCTCCCCATGGTCATATGACATTTAAAGACATGTAGGTAGGTGCGTGCATGAATGGGTGTGCCTTCTTTGAAGGTTGGGCATCGAGCTGGCAACTCGGCACCATAAAATCCACTGCCAATCATTAGCCGACCAGAGTTCTGCTGTGACGACCCCTAACCAGGAAAAGCTGAAAGTTCACAAGTTATGACAGTTGCCAGTTCTTAAAGGATGCAATCCTCCTGAAACGGAATGTGTCAAAAATGAGCAGTAGTACAGACAATCTAAACAGAATACTGCTCCCCAGTCTTAATTGGACTCTGTCACCCCATCACCCAGCCTAGTTGAGAGTCCTTCGTATACCCTTCATACACAGCTGGCCTTCACTAGAAGTTATCTCAGTTAACTCACAGCTGAGATGATGCTCATATCTTGTAAAACCTCCACAATCCAATTAGTGATTGTCATTTTGGCAGGTATACTTGGCATATTACCAATGCATTCTTGCATATCCCTAAGCAGAAGGACTTTGGTGCCTCTCTCCATCCATTCATCTTGGAAACTGTAGTCTTATTCTCGGCCAACCTCTGCTGAAAACAACCACTGTCCATTCTTCAAGCATCATGTCAGGGACTGGCACCTTCAATATGCTATCGTATATTTAAGAGAGCAGTGTCTATCCCTGCCCTCTGTGCCCAGTGGGCTACTGGCTGATGTTCTTCAGCCTCACTTTTCATCTTAGGAAAAGACAGATCCTCAGCATTTAACTGGCATATTACTGAATGATGAAGAACCCAAGACCCATAACTCTTCCTCTCCTCACTCCTTACTCTGACTTTTGCATGAGGCCCTATAAAAGTGCACTGATCAAGAAGAAGCCCCAGGGCACTCCTATGCAATAGTAAATGCTCATTTTTCCCAATTTGCAGCCAGTAGCTATACATACAGAGTATCAGAGTATCTATTAATTGCATTAAAACACACATTAAGCTACCATTTCTGCACTGGTACTCCAGAAATACATACACTACAGTCTTGTGTACATCTCACTGTTTATAACAATGGATACATAATTTCTACATTATAGATAATTTATTTTGTTTATCCTTTGTCGACTGGGTTATTCCCAATGGGCTAGTTGCCTGTTTTTATGGGAGATCCAAGGTGATATTTATATTACTAGGGAAAACTTGAACAGAGCATTAAGGACCTACCCCTACTCTTTTAGATAGGTGCTGTGGGATGTTTTATATTCACCTGAGCTATTCCCCATTCATGCAAATACAATCTAGGTTTAATATCTCACTTAAAATACAACAACCCCCCCCCCCCTTTATGCTGCACTGCAGTGTCAGCAATCCATCTATTTGATGTGTGAATAGAACCCACAACTTTCTGCACCAAAGACAAAAGTGCTACCTGTTGCAGTACTGACACTGAGCTTTTCATTTAATGTTTTCGTGTTTTGTGTAAAGTGGAGCAGGAATAACACTTAAAAATCCGTAGCAATAAACCTAAATTAAGTTAAGATGAGAAACTCAAATTAAAGATTATTTGTTATCACAAACTAGATAGGAGAACAGTGTGTTATATACTACATTTTCTGCATCATCATTACCCACCATATTTTTATGTAATTCCTTTATGCACAACAATTCTTTTATGACACAAAGCTAACATATTAATGATGCCTGGAGAAGGGAACATCATTTTTTTCACTGATTTTTGTTTTAATATTGTAATGCTTCTGCCCTCCCCACTATGGCCAGCATGTGCCTTGTGTCTACATCATGCTTATTATCTATTCATTCTATCTATCCAGATGGCCAAAGATAAAATACCAGTGGTGCTGAGAGACAACATGTGATAGCCCATCATTATATTATCTGTCTGTCTATCTATCTATCTATCTATCTATCTATCTATCTATCTATCTATCTATCTATCTGTCTATATGTATGCCTATCTATCTATCTATCTATCTATCTATCTATCTATCTATCTATCTATCTATCTATCTGTCTATCTATCTATCTATCTATCTATCTATCTATCTATCTATCATCTGTCTATCTATCTATTTATATGTCTATCTATCTATCTATCTATCTATCTATCTATATGTCTGTCTATCTATCTGTCTATCTATCTGCCTGTCTATCTATGTCTATCTATCTATCTATCTATCTATCTATCTATCTATCTATCTATCTATCTATCGCTTAACCCCTCCCCAGTTTATGAGATACAATGATGTCAGTGCAGTCCATGTGTGCATGTTACCATGGTCTCTCTCTCTCTCTCTCTCTCTCTCTCTCTCCCGCAACATAGGTGATTTATCAGCATTTTTCCTACTCATTTTCTGCAGGGACTGCAGCTGACAGCTTTCACCAACCTGGAAACCTTGCATCAGCAGTCTTGCAAAGGGTGGGATGGTATAACCTGTTCATGGTCATCTCTTCCAGCTAACTGTGCCAAAGACCAGGCCTGCTGCTCCTACTCAGCCCTATATCTCTTGTGTCACAGTCAGTGTTTTCATTGATATTGTGTTGCTACAAAGCATGACTGAAGTCTTTTGGAGTATCTCAAAAAATACTGAGCATTCTAGCTCAAATGCACAAAAATGTGAACGGAAGACATGAATGTACATTTATACAAAAATGTTCTCCTTAGGAAGTCAAGTCAAAACCACAGACTATAAAGTGACTGAGTCAATATCATTAAACAACATGCCTACTGAATTTGTGTTAAACAATTGGGATCAACAGGAAAAAAGCCTGCAAGGTATTACCCACTCTATACCCCTTTACTTATATACTATCACCATGGGTGTGAAACAAACAATCCATCAGCAACATTTTTGCAATGTACTAAGGCTAAGACAGAATATATGTGTGTGAATGAGAGGGAGGATAGAGGAATGGTGAGGATGCAAGGAGCAGAGGTGGTGAAGGTGGATGAGTTTAAATACTTGGGGTCAATAGTTCAGAGTAACGGTGAGTGTGGAAGAGAGGTAAAAAAGAGAGTACAGGCAGGATGGAGTGGGTGGAGAAAAGTGTCAGGAGTGATTTGTGACAGACAAGTACCTGTAAGAGTGAAAGGGAAGGTGTACAAAAGGGTAGTGAGACTAGCTATGATATATGGGTTGGAGACAGTGGCATTGACAAAAAGGCAGGAGTTTGAACTGGATGTGACAGAGTTAAAGATGTTAAGATTTGCACTGGGTGTGACGAGGGTGGACAGGATTAGGAATAAGTATATTAGAGGGTCAGCCCAGGTTGGAAGGTTTGGAGACAAAGCCAGAGAGGCAAGATTACGTTGGTTTGGACATGTGCTGAGGAGGGATGCTGAGTATATTGGGAAAAAGATGCTAAGGATGAAGCTACCAGGTAACAGGAAAAGAGCAAGGCCTAAGATAAGGTTTATGGATGTGGTGAGAGAGGACATACAGGTGGTTGGTGTGACAGAGCAAGATGCAGAGGACAGGAAGAAATGGAAACAGGTGATCCGCTGTGGCGACCGCTAACGGGAACAGCCGAAAGAAGATGATGACTAAGGCTATGAGCTGCTAATGAGCTAGTCTGTTGTTCATGGCATAGATTATTTGGCCTCCACTTGTCCTCTATGTGACTTTAACCACATCACTTAATCTAACAGTTGTTTGAGGAAATTGAGAAATTGGAGTAAGCTTCTCAATCTTTTCTTGGAACGTGTGACTATGAACTAACTAGGAACCTTTTCAGGCTGAAAAAAAAAGACTACTTACTGTTGTAATCTTGCAGTATAGCAAATTAGTGTGAAATCTTTCCGAGTAGGAATTACTATGACTAATCACATTTTGCTTTCCATAGGCATGACTAGTCAATACTAAAATATCTAACACCTTAAGCATTTACTATACCAAAGAAAAAGCCTTAATAAAATCACTGATTGTTTTTGCAGGGGTAGAAGCCTGAACCCCATAAAGTGGAGTGGAGGCACAGGTTCCACACTACTGTTCTCACCTCTACACCCCTGATCTCTACATTTGATAACTGGGTCTGAGGTCACATGAACTTAAATTAAAGGAAAATGGCTTACAGTCATAAAATTCACTTTTTCCATCTTCTCTGACTCCTATGACCCAAACATAGACTCACAACATTCTTCTCTTACTGTTTGATAATAAATACATTTTATTTACCTATGCTAACTTCAGAAATACCTCTCTATTTGACATCATGTCATAAAGGTTAAGATTTTTCCTCCATGAATCCTGCTGCAGGTAGTAACCATTTTGAATTTACCCCACATTTCTTCACTGCTCTTGCTATACTTCCACAAGCAAATGTGTAACTCACATTTCCCTGTTTTTTCCTGACATGAATTAAAATCACATCTTTTGCAACTGCTAGTTTTGCAAATAATATCTCTAATATCCTGTTAGCACTCTATTTTTATAATATCATACCTTTCATTAAATAACCTTTATTGCCTGTTTTCTCAGATAGCAATAATACATTTTAACTAGCATGTTACAATGAGCATGTCAGTTTGACCTTTAAAATGATACCTGGATACTACCAGGTATGAAGCTATTTGGCCATACACCTTTGCCATGCATATCCTATAAATCATATATAGATTCTATGCAGAATGTAAACATCATATACACACACTCTGCATATTCTGAAAATTGTCTGGTAAATGTAAACATAAAATAACTGCATTTCTTATTAACAGAATTCTAACAAAATCTTGCTGTGCCCTAATAAGAAAGATTTGTTAACCAGGTTGACCCACTGGATACACAGTTTCCTTTTATAGGTTAATAGGTTCATAGGTGTGTACTAGGCTAATGGTCACAAGAGCCTTTTTAAGCCTAGCCATGCATCCCCAATCTCTGACAAGTGCTGATACCCTTGAAAAGTGGAAGCAGGGTCCCAGAAGATGAACCATTTTTCGCTGCCTATCTACGTTACAGACATAGGTGCCACACCAGGGATGAATTTCATGTTCTCTATCCAACTGTCCAAGCTACACTTGAATCGGGTTAGGGGAGGAAATCTGCTTCACATGGATGGGGAGCCTGTTCCAGGGAAGGGTGGTGTCTGTGATACATACATATCTCTCCAGCAGCTCCTATTTGTATTACAAGCAAGGTTTACATCTTTAGAATGGATGGGTAATTCTAGTGCTGGCTGTTTTGTAGAAGTGCAGGAGGTCCATCAGAGTGGGCTTTGACAATGCCTTATGTGCCAGGCATAGATCTCCCCTCCTCAGCCTGTAGGAAACTGAGTACAGGGATACAGCTTTGAGGTAGTCTGCATAGGATATGTTGCTTACATCCTGTATTCTTTTAGTGAGGAACCTCTGTGCACATTCTAACTCTAGGATGTGCCTGGTTAGGTACATTCCAAGGGTGGCATTGTACTCAATGATATGTCTCATGAAAGCAGAATGCAATGAAACAATGATCTACTTGGACCTAGATGCCATATCTTTGTGTATAAGATACAGAACAGAGAATGATTTCCTCACTACTGTAGACACATGATAGTCATAGACTAGATTACTATCTATTTGTATCCCTAAGTCCCTGACTACTGGATCAACTCTAAGGGGTGTGTTGTTAGTATGATAGCTACCAGGGATGGATGACTTCCTGAAGATACTATTATGCATTTCTTGGCATTTAACTTTAGTCCATGGCTCTTACAGAAGTTATTTGTGTCAGACCCCTTCCTGAAGAACGTTAGTGTCAGCAGGGGAATTTATGACTACTCCTAATATGAAATCATCTGTAAATCTGGCCAGCCAGAGGCCCTTGACATTGGCCTTTGATATCACAAAAGTAAATGCCAAACAGGAGTGCTACCAGTACTGATCCTTGAGGGACTGTGCTCATGACTGGCCTCTTTAACTTTCTGGTTCCTGTCTTTGAGCCAGCTGGCTATCCACTGGGTGACATTAGCATTTACACCTAACCTCTTGAGTTTGTCAACAATACCCAAGTGGGGTATTGTGTCAAATGCCTTGGCCAAGTCAAGGTAGACAGTGTAAACCATTTTGCCGTCAACCATTACTTTTATGACTTTCTAAAAATGTCCACCAGGTTAAGTAGGAATGACCTGCCCTTGATAAAACCACACTGGGTTGGGTTCAGTGCCTGGAGGGTTCCTGTATCATTATTGATCATTCCCAGTATAATTCTTTCCATGGATTTGCATATGAGATTAGTGAGACTTATGGGTCTGTAGTTTCCAGGGTCTGCAGATGGCTCACCTTTATGTAGAGGGATGACTGTTGCTGTTCTCTATTCATTAGGCACGAAGCCTGTTTGTAGGCCATGGTTAAAAAGCAATTCCAGAGGACCTCATAGGTCATGTTTCATTCTATTTAGAGGGCATCCTGGGATATTGTCTAATCCCACAGATGCAGTGTTCTGGGTCTTAGAGACAGCACTGAGTCAAAGTAGGGGGTTATATTTGATGCTATTTCATTAGGGGTGGTGAAGGGGGAGAGAGGGGTAAAGTTAGAGCTTTATTTGTCTGCCAGTAGGTTTGCTATATCTCCTGGCTCAGTGTAAGTGGCTCCAATAACAATGAGCTCTGCACACAATTGTTTATTGCCTTTGAGGTTGCAGACTTAGCTAAAGAACGTATTGCATTTTTTCTCTGGTCTAGGAGGCCATATTTACTTGAGATTTGGCTGTGGTAGACTTAATTTTTCCTCTCAGTTGTTTGTTTATGTTGGGGGTGCTTTTATCATGCTGGTGCTATACCTCCTAATTTTTATTCTGATTTTCTTCCTTCTGTTACAGACCCTGTTGATGTTGTGATTCCACCCGGGTGGCTTGAAACAATCTGAAAGCAATGGCTGGTTAGGGGACTTGTTCAAGATCACATGATAAGCACAATTGATCTAAGGTAATCTATGTCTTTCCCAGAAGAACTGCAGTTCACTGCCTTAATCTTCTCTACCAACTGCCAGATTTATTGCTGATACCATTTTCTTCAAGAGAAGGAAACAACTAAATGTGTTTTGTTAAACAAATTAATCTCTTTGTTAGTATTACTATAAAATAAAACTACAGCCTCTAAAAGGGTCTCACAATTCCTAAGTAACTATTCCCTTTGATGGAGGCATAGAATTGTCCTTTCTGCTGTCTGATGCATCACAACTAACTTTTCCAGTAGTGGCTGCTTCTTTTATTTTCATGATTTTCAGTGGATGTTTTCGTTATTGTTTCCTATCTTTTTATAACTAGGTTACAATTTTCCCCCTTGTCCCCACTAATCAATTAATCAGCTAATTAATTAATTGGTCCTATTTTACTTATAATTTTCCTCAAAATGATTTCAGAATTACCAATAAAACATTAAGCCTTCTGCCCTTGCCCTACTGTTTTCCAAGTACCTTGAGAGACTGCATAAGGGAAGTGCTTATTTTCAACAGTTTTCTGTACTCTCTGATTAACTAAAACAATATTTGCTGCATATTTGTATGTTTAAACTGTGCAACTATATTTTCCTGAATTTTTAGATTGTCTGCTAATAAAATTCCTCTTACAACTGTGATTAATTTTCATCTGCTCGTTTTCTTCATTTTACTTGTTTGCTGCACTTGAAAACACTAATATAGACTATGTTCAGGTTTTTGCTGAATCCAGTACTGTTTGTGACCTTTGGAGCTTGTAAAACTGTTAATTTTTTGTGTGGAGAGTACCCCCTGTGCCCTAGTGGAAGGAAGGTACAGTTTGGACTGATCTAGCTAGAGTTAATGTTGCAGGGCTCTGTTTAGACCATTTTGATTGGATAATTTGAACTGTGGCTGTTTCCTGATTTTCTGCTTTAATAAGCCTGTGTTTTAGTGAGTTAGACCTTCTGCCCTTGTCTACTGTTTTCCAAATAGCTGCCTAGAGACTACCAAAGATACATGCTTATTTTCAATTGTTTTCTGCATTTTCTGATTAACTAAAGCAATATTTGCTGCATATCTGCTTGTTTAAACTATGCAACTGTATTTTACTGCATGTTTTAGATTGTCTGCTAATTGAATTCCTCTTACAACTGTAGTTACTGTCCATCTGTTTTTTTTCTTCATTTTACGTTTGATGCACTTGAAAAATACTAGTATCGACTAGGTCAGTGATGGCGAACCTTTTGGGTTTGGTGTATCAAAAGTTCCTGGCACAAAATAATTCAGTGTACTTCACATGAGCAACGAATGCAAATGCAGTGTCTTTGGTGACTTGGGTGTTGATGATCGCCGACGTGTCAACCAAAACATTGTGGTGTGTATCACCTTTGATACGTGTGTCATAGGTTCACCATCACTGGACTAGGTTCATGTTTCTGCTGAACCTAATACTGCTTGTGACCTTTGGAGCCTGTACAATTGTTAATCTTTTCTCTGGAGAGCCCCCCCCCCTCTGCAATCACGGGAGGAAGGTACAGTTTGGAGTGATCTAGCTACAGATACTGCTGCAGATCTCTGTTTAGGGTGTTTTGATTGGTTAATTTGAACTTTGGCTGTTTCCTGTTTTTTTTCTGCTTTAATAAGCATGTTTGAATCAGTCTGTGCTTGTTTGCTCAAAGCTGCAGCAAGTTAGGCCTTCTGCCCTTGTTCTACTGTTTTCCAAATGCCAGCTAAAAGACTACAAAAGATAAGTGCTTATTTTTAAATATTTTCTGCACTTTCTGATTAACTAAATAATATTTCCTGCATATCTGTTTGTTTAAACTGCACAGCTGTATTTTATTGCATTTTTCACATTGTCTGCTAATTGAATTCCTCTTACAAGTGTAATTACTGTTCATTTGCTTGTTTGTTCATTTTACTTGTTTGCTGCACTTGAAAAACACAAGCATAGACTAGGTTAGGTTTTTGCTGAATCTAGTACTGTTTGTGACATTTGGATCTTGTAAAACAGTTATTTTTTTTTGTCTGGAGAGGCCCTCCCCCCATCCCTCATGGAAGGAAGGTACAGTTTGGACTGATCTAGCTAGAGTTACTGTTGCAGGGCTCTGTTTAAGGTGTTTTGATTGGGTCATCTGAGCCTTGGTTGTCTCCTGTTTTTCTGCTCTAAAAAACCTGTGTTTAACCTGGTTTGTGCTTGTTTGTGCCTGTTTGCTCATTACTCAGCATCACACACTACTGTGAGAGGTATTGCTGGTTACAGACACCTGCTCTCTAGCCTTGCAAATATTACCTAAACTACCAGAGCTCTTTGCGCCTAAACCTACTAATAACTGCCCCTACTGTTTTCCCTCTTCAACTGTTATAGCCAGACCAAGATTATTCCTAGGACCATGAACTGTCAGTTTCCCTCTTTTTCTCCTACCAGCCCAGTTGACATGGGTCTACTGTGGCAGTGTAGCAACTGCCTCATGTACACTGACAACCACCTCTTCTAAACCATTTTTGTACCATTTGTGAGAGATGCACCTACATTATGAATCTGGAATCACAGCTGTCTCATGCAACAGATAGCAATACAGAATGGGTTGTCAGCCCACCTACCACAACTCCTACTCATGACACACAGCATATACATAGACCAACATATGCAGTGGTACTCACATAAAAAATCTACCTAAACAGCAGAGACCTCCAAAACACATGCATAGTAAACCAAATATAACACCCAAAACACACAATACACATAGTGACACAAGCACAAGTGTCTCATCATCAAAGCCCATAAGGCAATGCACGTCCACTCCAAATATCTTAGTTATATATATATAAGACTCTATATTAAGACACATGGACATCCCCCTCACTAGGCTGAACAAGGAGAAAGTCATGGTCAGCTGTATTTCTGGTGCTAGGATTTGTCAGATCACACAGGCACTCATGTCTCTCAACATGATCAATAGACCTTAATGCTTTACCAGAAATGATCTTCATCTGTCACTTGTGGGATTTTGGCCACTGGCAAAGGCTCTTGCCACCACCATAGTGTCTTTTTTAGGCAACGTCGCAGGGACAAAATTTCTGGCATAAAAATTTCATCAAAAAACAACCTCAAGGCTATACTGCTAAATGCCAGGAGTCACAGCATGAAACTGCACTCACTGGAAGTAGTCCTTACCTTGGAAGACGCTGACATCTGTGAAGTCACAGAGACCTGGTTCAAGGCAGTGGAGAGCACCCCAGGCATATCAGGTTACACCTCCTACCACACATTCAGACCATGAATGGAAGGCATGGAAACTAAAGAAGGTGGTATAGCAATATTCATTAAAGAAAAATACACCTCCAGACTGGTTAAACAGCATGATTCCCTGGAGACACTTCAGCTGTAACTAATTGTTGGTAGAACACCTATTCAAGTCATTTCCAGAAATAAAACACCCTCCATGATTCAAGGCACCCAGTCTGCTTACTTTGATGTACTGGAATCCATCAAAGATATACCCAAACACCATGGTTCTGGGTGATTTTAATTACCCATCCATTGACTGGGTAAATTACTCATGCTCAAACTCACTTGCCCAAAGGATCCTTGAGTTCATTAACTCCAATGCCTTGGAACAGCTGATGGACACCCCAACTAGGGCAAAAACATATCACATCTGGTGCTTACCAATATGGGGGACCACTGTAGCACCCCCACTGTGAGATCTTCCCTTGTCAGATCTGACCACAAATCAGTCGCATTTAAAGTAATTATCACACTGGACCCCAACCCCAGCAGCAACTAAACTAAAAAACTTCTCAACTTCTCCAAAGCAGATTATATCATTCTAAGGGATGGTATAAATAGCTTCACTGCACCTCTTCCATCAGAAGGAACTGGCAACTATGCCGAGTCCTATACCAATGCTTTTTACAAACACCTGTATAACTGCATTAATGCAGCCATACTTGATAGGACCAAAACAAGCTCTTCAAGGAAGAGCAAACCTGCCTGGTAGACAACTGCCATTAACAGGCTTTACAATAAAAGGAAGAAATTGCTGTCCAAAAGTAACAGGGTGCATGCCCTAAACTGGAAACACTCCCTCCTCAGCTTAAACAAGCAAATAAGACTTCTTGTGAAATCCTCCAAAGCAAACTATGGATCCAAATTAGCGTCCCCAACTAAGGACAACCATAAGACATTCTTTAGTTACATTTGTAGCCTAAAAGGTAAGACCCAGATGTGCGATGAACTAGTAGTTAATGATACCACATACACTGAGCCTGTGGACATACCAAACCTATTAGCCAACAGGTTCTGTGAAAACTTCAGTCCACTATCCCCACCACACATACCCCATGAGAATTCTTAACCTGTCCCCCACCTTGTTTCTCTAGAGAGCGGGTTGTAAATCTCCTCTCTAAGGCCAAAAACACAGCATCTGTTGGGCCTGATAACATCCCAGGCCGCATCCTACATGGGCTCCAACAAGAATTAGCAACACCACTGGATACTCTTTCCAATCACAGTCTAATCACTGGCCTCATCCCAGCTGAATGGAAAATGGCTACCATTATCCCCTTGCACAAGGGTGGTGCTTCCACTGACACTGGGAGCTATAGTATTAGCTTGTCTAGCCTTATCTGCAAGGCCATGGAGTGAATCATCATGGACTTTATGAACAAAGATATGGGTAATCTCCAAACACTTGACCCTACTCAGTTTGGATTTGGCATAGGGAGATCATGCATGTTAAACCTGCTGGACGTCTTCAATAGAGTGACCAGAGCCCTGGATGAGGGGAAAACTGTGCATGCAGCCTATCTGGACTTGACCAAGGCTTTTGACATTACCCCCACTCAGGCATTATTGACAAACTTACCCAGCTAGGTATCAACCCTTATATCATTAAGAGGGTTGCTAATTGGCTGACTGAAAGAGTCAGTCATAATAGGGGAATCCACCTCCAACACAGACTTTTAACCAGTAGTGTTCCACAGGGATCAGTCTTGGGACCTCTACTGTTTGGAATCTATTTCTCTGAAGTACAAGCAAAAACTAAAAGTCTGTGGCTGACAAAGTTTGCTGATGACTGCAAACTGGGAGCAGTCATAGAATCCCCAAATGATGTCAGCATCCTACAAGAGGGTCTTATGCAAACAAACAATTAGTGCCAAAGTCACTGCCTTAAAGTCAATGAAAAAAAATGTATTATCATCCCTTTCATTAAGAGCGATGCTCCTGCTAACTACCACATAAATCGAAACACCCTAACCATGCATTCAGTGGTGATAGGCCTGGGCACACATGTTGACAGTAACCTTACCTTTGATCACCATGTCTCCACAGTGGTAAGAAGGGCATTCTATATTGCTCATCTCATAAGTGAGGGAATTGCCTCCAGAAAAAAAAAGAAGTTACACCCTACCTGTGCTGCTCCCTCGTTAGGCCAACAATTGAGTACAGCACCCCATTTGGTATGTACCTTTCCAGGCACCTGCAGCAATTGGAGAGACCAGAAAAGTTCCTAACACAGACAATTCAATGTATTCAGTATCTCTCCTATGTGGATCAGCTGAAATCACTGTCACTTTACTCCATTTCACACAGACTACTCAGAAGCGATCTCTGTCTTGTGTATAAGGCAATCTCTGACTCTGCTTTATTTGAAATGCTGCATATCAGTAAGTCCAATGGCTCATGGGTTACTCGCTCTAAAGACCTTAACCTGGTATGTGACATTAATAGAACCTGTTGGAGGGACAGATTTGTCTCCAAGAGGTTACCACACCTTTGGAACAGAGTCCCAATTCAGGTCAAGCAAAGCACCTCTTTGGCCCTCTTCAAGCTCAATCTGAATGATTGGATGGGTAACCGTAAATTCACCCCAGGGGTTCCACCTGTGTCTCTCTTGGACAGGGGCAATAGGTGCTAATCACGGAAACAAGGGAAGAACTTGGCTAAGCTTGTAAGGGCCCTAGGGCCATTAGCCTAGTAACTTCCTATGATCCTATAAAACCCATGCAGGAAAATTCTAAATATAAAAACTGCCTTTAGGATCTTATTTTATCTAGTTCCCTGTAATTTCAGAAAAAAAAATACTTTTTTGTGAAAATTCTGACATGTATATGTAAGATGATTCATATGCAGTTACAATACATTATTTACCATTGGTTCAAAGCGATTATCAATTCTTTTTAGTTATCACCCTCAGCATGAATGAAGGGTTCCTTTGGTCTATCCACAGTTTTACCAGTGTTACAATCATTTTGCAAAACTTTTGTCAGTTTTCTTCACAAACCATGGAATAAGCATGACATTATTGTTTGTGGTTTCCTGACACAAAATAAATACTTTTACTTGAACTTGGTATACACTATGAAACACCTTATCCCTTATTTGTCAGATTAACAGTCACTGGTTAGCCAGAACTCATATTCTGAATTTTGAGATTTACACAGATGGAATATTTTACTTGGTTTCCATAGTAAACATCAAACAACTTTGTAGCATTTTACATTTAAGTCATATAACTGTCTCATTTACCTGCTTAGGACTTACTTCTAGCTGAAATTTTTCAGAAACAACATAATTTCTTCATATTACAACCTTTTGTATCTCCTCAGTTATTACTGATTTGTTAACTGTGGCTAGAATTTAGAACAATGATGACTTTCCTAGCCTTTTATCAGCATCTTGTGTCAGACCATGACTGTTCCTCACTCCAGTAAGAAGTCAGGAAGTATTTCCTATTGGTTAGTTTGTAATACTCTTTATGAGGCTCTGGAGACAAGCCTGTCTTGTGTTTATATCTCCATCCCACAAAAGCATGTTGGAAAATGACTGTGTTTGATACCATACACATCTATAAGCAAGCTTGCCCCCCTTGTAATATTGACAAATTCAATCTACTGCTAATTGCAGCTTACCTGGGATGTTTCTACTAAGCACTACTAAATCAAATAATTAATTGGGGGACTCACCCTTGTTACATCTCTAAACTCTGCAATGCCATCCCTACACAAGTAAAAATGAGTAAAACACTCCCAAGCTATAAAATCCAGCTCAAACAATACCTTACCTAATCCTGGTCATGCTCATGTTCATCACCAGGTTGAGACCTCGATTGAAAGCAAAATCTTCTCATTGTTTATTGCTAACTTTTTGCCCTTACAACTTTCCTTCCTACACTTGAGTCAATACATCTCTTAAACAACCCTTCTCATCTTTCTCTTTTACTAACTGCCCCTATCCACTGCTCTACCTGTTCCATGCATCCCCAGTATACCTGAGTTATAAACCTTCTAGACACACCGATTTGGAACAAGCAGACTAAATAGAACTAATCCTATACCATGCTCTCTTAGTCACATTGCTATTACCACTATCCACCAATGCACTACTACTATCTCCAGGGGCGGTTTGCGCTATTGGTCTGAAGGACTGCAGCCCCCTCCAACTGTAAAGGAAAAGAAAAAAGAAAGAAAAATAATTTGTGAGTCTCAGAACTCTGCACATACATGCTTGGTGAGTTCCCGGAACTTTGTGCATGCGTGCAGGAATCTGGACTGCTGTTTAACCAGTTCGGATTAGAAAGAGAAGGCATCAGAACATAGATGCCCAGAAGTCTATGTGGTTCCAACTGCATGGACTGGAAGGGGATCAGATTGCAATGTCTGCAGGCTGGATAGCTGCTCTCATGGGAAAGAAGGGGAGGGACTTATATTTCAAATGAATGCTGCTGCAGGAAGGAGGCCATAAGCTGGGACTTCATAGAATGAAGCTGCTGCAGGAAGAACTTTGCACTCACAGGTACGTGTGTGTGTGTGTGTGTGTGTGTGTGTGTGTGTGTGTGTGTGTGTGTGTGTGTGTGTGTGTGTGTGTGTGTGTGTTTGTGTGTGTGGCTGCAGGAAGGACTTTGCACTCACAGATACCTGTGTGTGTGTGTGTGTGTGTGTGTGTGTGTGTGTGTGTGTGTGTGTGTGTGTGTGTGTGTGTGTGTGTGTGTGTGTGTGTGTGTGTAATGCCCCAGTTAAATATACCTGGTGGTTAGACAGAAACTCAAGAAATATACCTGATGACAAGAGAGATCAACTCAGGCTCAAACCCTGTACCTTGGGTGCAGGTAGCAAGAGTCTGAATTCCCTACCCACCACCACTTGTGAAAACTATTCAGACTTTTGCCTCATATATTTGTTCTGTTCTGTATGTGGTTTTCTGGATTTTTAATTAACTAAATAATGATAGGCATTTGAATTTCAGACTTCATATTCTCCAGAAATTACATGGTAACACAAAACCTTTTATTCTAGCAATTTTTCTAAGTTTATAAGATCAATATTTGAAATTTGTCCCTATTTTTGGGGCTATTTTCCCCCATTATCTGCTTGCATTGTTAATAGCATAACAGATTGAATGTTTATTTTTGCTGCAGAAGGCTGTGGGTTCTACTCCCACAGTATATAGATGCATTACTTATACTGTACTGTGTTGTACTTTTAAAGGGGGTAGATGCTACAGTCCTGAGAATGGCCTCTTTGGTGGAGATTCCTAGTAACTATGAACCTGTTATCAGTTTGCCATCCATTCCCTATTGCAATATTACTAGCTTATCATTGTTTAATGTAACATAGGCAATTTATTCCTCAAAGGCAACAGGCATTGTATTTGTAGATGAAACGATGAAATATAAAATTGTTTACTAGCAACAACCTCTTCAGTAATTACAGATATATTTAATGTGGAATTATTTAGATGACTTTTACTTCTGCAGAGATTGTGCATATTTACTGATACTGGTGGATTGTAGAAGTTTGAGTAGACCTTCATGATAGAAATGTTCTGAATTGGGCAGTTTTGTCATTATTGGTGCATGCATTTTGTTTCATTGTTTACTGGAAAAATGTTCAAAACAAATTTAAAATGCCCTCTAACAACTGCACTGTGTTATACAAGGAATATAATTTAATACAATCAGGAAGGTGTATCAAAGAACACATGTATGTCTTGTGTGCAAGGGGCCTATGATTTGAAAACAGCCCAAAGTTAATCTTTATCTGTCACTGGCCAGATGTATTTTCTTTGAATGTGGGTTTCAATGCTGTTTCAATGAATGTGAGTTTCAAGTGCAGATAAGTTTTAATGCTAAGTCTATTTTCATTGTGAGACTGCATTGCTTTGTTTAGCAGATGTCTATTAGTGTTGTGCTGTAAAATGTAAAATAAAACTTTTAAATGAAATCCAAATCATTGTAGAAGTAAAGCAATATGCAGATTACAGTGTTTATGGTAATTGGGGTGAAATAGCCAAGTAATGGGAAATTGGAATGGCTGCAGGGGGGAGGCCACATTCGACCATGATTTTCTGAGGGTGGAAGGGCGGTAAACTCAAAGAAAGCTCCAGCTGAACTATACCTCTCAACTGTCCAGATTTTCACAGAATGAATAGATTTTTGCTTCTTATTTTTGGTTTGTTCCTCATAAAATTTGTGGTTTTCTGTCAAATCATTTAGGAATGAAGTCACTACATAATGACAGACACTGAGTTTCAAACTTCATACCCTAAAGAAAAATGCATGCTAAAGCAAGACCTGTTATTGTGTCAACTAAGTTTGTACAAGAGCAATTTTAGTACTGTTTGTATGCTCCCCCAGTATATTTGGCCTTGTCCAGATTTCCTGCATTAAGAGGTTGACAGGCACACACAAATGCATTGCTTTATAGAATTAGATATATCCAAACCTCTCAACTGTACCCAATTTTGGCTCAAAATGTTGCTCTTCCCCTAATAATCCATCCACAAAATTACAATTTTGGAAGAAAATGTGGAGAGTTTACAATTAATAAATAATTGTAATGATCAGAGTTATAGATTACTTTTATTTCAGAAATGCATGTAGATTCTCTTATTTTGTTAGCTGCTCAACTTAACAGTACTAATATTAAAAAAGTGCCCCTTCTTTGACAGGTTCCCAGCTGTATTGTGTGGCTATTTTATATTTTTGCATCACATTTTTGGTCTGCTTTTCATAAAACTGTGGTTTTCTGGCAAATTAGTGGCAAATCATTAAAGATTGAAGTTAGAAAATAATGACAGACATTTGAGTTTCAAATGTCATACACTTCAGAAAATTCATACTAATGCAAGACCTACTATTCTATTATCTTTCTAAGTTTATAAGAGCAATATTTAAAAATAGCCCTTATTTTTGGGCCTTTGTCCCACTTCTATTTATGGCTTTTGTGACACCCGTGCACTGGCCCAGTAATCAAGGAGCCTCAATCCTCACCTCTAACACCAGTGAGGGGCGTCCACATTGGGAAGGATAACAAATACACACACAGTAAAGTACAATTTCCCTTAAGAGCACACAGAGATCACAGTCAGTCTGGGGCTGGTTTCCTCCCTTTCTCTCCAGATCCCAAATAAGACCCCCCCCACTGGCACAGTTATAGGGTACAGATCTCAGCCTAGTGGTCAAGCTAAAACCTCCAGCACCATCTCTGTCCAACCAGTGCTTCATGTCCCTACCCAAGTAGCTGACATACACACACACACACACACACACACACACACACACACACACACACACACACACACACACACACACTTTAAGATATGAGTTATATACAAACACACAGACACTCCTGGGGAAGGCTGGCACAGGTTCTCCAGCTATGCCCCTTCCTACCAGTATATAAGGTAGTACCAGCTGCCACCAACCACTAATATGAGCTACTAAAAAGGCTCTTACCAAAGGGTGACCAATTTCACTGTGTAATATTACTGATTTCCAAATAGTAAGTGTGTCTGAGCAGCGAGACTATTGGAGTGGCTTTGTACAGTATCATTGTATACATGCAATGTACTCTAGAGCTTAAATTATCTCTACACAAAACAGCCACAGTTGAAATGTTTAAAAATATTAGTAATAAATAATAAAACACAAGACAATACTTTTTACTACACAGTGCTAGTCAAGAGTTAAGACATCACAGGAAAATGCTTAAAATAATACTGTAGAATAGTTCTGACATAAATATAGAAAACAGCTAGACTAAACTTACTATTTTCTATCTTTTCCTAAGAGCAATTACAGCTCTATATAAACTTACATATAGAGCCAAAGCAAGTGAGTTGTTGTCAGCTTTAGACAAAATGCTCTCTGTCTCTCTCTTTCTCTCTGAGACAATTTTTTTTATAATACATCACTGTTGACTCATTTTCAATTATATCAATTTTCTCTGGTTCCCAGGCTAACAGAAACTCAGAGTTTAACATATCTTTGATCTTGCACCTGGTCAGGAAACCACAGCAATTAATGACATTATATATGCAAAGTCTAGCAATTAACTCTGGTCTCAAAACAATAGAAATAATCTGCTGGTCCAGACATCACAGCTCAGAGTATGAGATCAAACAGTCATACAATGCTTGACTTATCAGCTTTCTTCCAGCAGGGTGCACTGTTGTTACATTTCTGACATTCAACATTTAACACAATTTTCTTATATTTGAGAGAACAAGCCTGTGGCTTATATTAATATTTACAAATGACAGAATTACCTACATAATTTCATCTAGCTAGGCTGCCCCCCCCCCAAGAACTCAATATAGTTTTTCAAGTAATCCTTGAGAGACATTGCTTGAGGGGGGTTAGGTCTATCTGAATGTACCTTACCTCAGTCTCTGTCCTGACAGCCCATCTGCATTGGTGTTGCTAACCCCACTGATGTGCTGTGCTGACATATCATATGCTTGCAACCCATGGCTCCATCTTAGCAACTTGGCATTTTGCTGGCTGGCTTGGTGCAACCATGTTAGGGGATTGTGATCTGTAACTGCAGTGAATTTTTGTCCATATGTATAAGGCTGAAGTTTCTGCAGTGCCCACACTATGGCTAGACATTCCTTTTCTACAGCTACATAGCATTCCTCCCAGGGTTGGAGCCTACGACTGAGATACATCACTGGGTACTCTTCTCCCTCTGAAGAAATCTGGCTAAGTACAGCCACTACCCCATGGTTCGAAGCATCCACCTGCACAACAAAGTATTTGTTGTAATGTGGACTGGCTAACACAGGGGGTCCTCCCAAAGTTTCTTTAAGCTTCTGGAATGCCTGCTCACATGCTGGGGGCCACACTACCTTATCTGGCCTGTTTTTTCCTTGTCAGGTCTGTGAGGGGAGCAGCTATGGTACTATAACTGGGGATGAACTTTCTCTAATACTCTGCTGTCCCTAAGAATGCCCTCACCTGGCTTTTAGTAAGAGGTGCAGGCCATGCCTAAATGGCTTCCACTTTGGCAGGTTCTGGCCTGATCCTACCACTCCCCACCACTCCCCACTCTATGCCCGAGGTAGTAGACCTCTGCCATACCCACCTGACATTTTCTGGGCTTAATGGTCAACCCTGCCCTCTATAATCTGCCCAGCACCTCCCTGACATGTTTAAAGTGCTCTTGCCAGGAATGGCTGTAGATGGCAATATCATCTGGGTAAGCAAGGGCAAACCCTCCTGCTCATGCTAGGATATGATCTACCAGCCTCTGAAAAGTCAATGGGGCATTTTTCATCCCAAAGGGCATCTTTGTGAACTTATACAAGCCAAAAGTAGTCACAAACGCTGACCTCTATCTAGCACTGCAAGTCAAGGGCACCTGCCAGTAACCCTTGGTAAGATCAATGGTGGTAAGATACGTACCCCCACCCAGCTGCTCTAGGGCTTCATCTGTCCTAGGCTTGGGGTAAGCATTTGACTCTGTGTGACTATTTAATTTCCTGTAGTCCATACAGACTCTGGTGCTGCCATCCTTCTTTGGCACCAGCACCACTGGGGAGGCCCAGGGACTGCTGGACTCTTGAATTACTCCTAGTTCCAACATCTCCTGTATCTCCTCATTCAGAGTCTGTTTGACTCTCTCAGGCACCCTGTAAGGGGCCTGCCTAATAGGCCTTTAGGGTCCTGTATCCACCTGGTGCTGCTCCAGGTGGGTGCACCCTGGTTTCCCAGTGAACATGTCTTTAAACTCCTGTAGCACTGCTGAGATTTCTCAAACCTGGGTTGGAGATAGCTGTTGGGACATTGCTACTGTTTCCACTGAAGTGTCAGTCTGAGCCTCACTGAGGAGATCAGTCACCAGATTGCCCTCAGACTCTTCCTGCAATCCACTGCAAATACTCAGCACAAGGGTCTCCCTATCATGGTAAGGTTTCTTCATGTTAACATGGTACAGTTTGTGCCCCTGCCTCCTGCCTAGCAGTTCTACCATGTAGTTAACATCACTTACCAGTATTACCACATTGTAGGGTCCCTCCCAATCTGCTTGCAGCTTGTTGTGTCTGACTGGAATGAGAACCATTACCTGCTGCCCTACAGTATATTCTGTAGCTTGAGCATTCCTGTCATACCAGACCTTTTTCTGCTGTTGGGCTTCTGCCAGGTTCTCTTGGGCCAGGCTCATGAGTTCCTTGACCCTTGCCCTAAGGTTTAGGACATATGCCACAACAGACTCCTTGTAAGATTCACACTCACCCTCCCACTCATCTCGAATTAAATCTAGAGATCCCCTCACCCTATGCCCATACAACAACTCAAAGGGTGAAAAACCCTTGGGTTTCTGGGGAACCTTTCTGTAAGCAAACAACAGACAGGGCAGATATTTTTCCCACTCCCTCTTAAACTGGTCTGCAAATGCCTGTAGCATGGACTTGATTGTAGAGTTTAACCTCTCAACAAGACCATTAGTCTGGGGATGGTGCGGGGTGGTCTTCAGGTGCTTCACCCCACAGTACTTCCACAGACAAGCCAGCAGGTCTGACCTGAAACTGGCACCTCTGTCAGTCAGTATTTTTTTTTGGGAAAACCTACCCTGCTGAAAATCTCTAACAAAGCACTTGCCACCTCTTCTGCCTGAATGGAGGACAAAGCCACTGCATCAGGGTATCTTGTAGCATACTCTACTACCACTAGAATATATTTTTTCCCTGTGGAACTTTGGGTACTCGGAGGCCCCACAATATCCATATCTACACTCTGAAATGGCTCCTCAATCACAGGCAAAGGCATCAAATGAGCTCTGACCTTGTCGCCTGCCTTGCCAACATTTTGGCACTGCTCACAGGTCCTGCAGTACCCTGTTGCATCTTTGGAAATTCCAGGCCAATAAAAGTTCTTTATAATATGTCTCTTTGTATGTTTTATGCCCATATGGCCTGCAATGGGAATATCTTGGGCTATGGCTAGAAGTGCCAGATGGTAGGCTCTAGGCACTACCAACTGCTGTACCCTCTCACCTTCTAGCTCGCCCTCGGGGGTCCACTCTGTATACAGTAACCCTTTGTCTCAGTATACAGATTCCTCCTTCCCTTGAGAATCAGGTTCCTCACTAGCTACCTGAATCTGGCCTTGCAGTGTAGGGTCTGAGAGCTGGGCCTGTCTCAACTCATTCTTTGTAATCCTTCCCAGCTCCCCTTCAACCCGAAGTCTGGCATCCTCTGACAGCGGTGCCTCACTGTCAGCCTGGGTACTTCTACTCACCTCTATCTTTGCAGTCACTCTGTCCAAAGGAACATCAGCACCCACAAGCAGCTGTGGCTCTCCTTCAGTCTCACTGCTACAGAGTAGCTCCCTCCCTGAAGTAACCACCTAAGCAGTCCTGGCTGCAAGTATGCAGTCTGTCTGGGTCTCCTCCAGGCTACCAGACCTACATGCTTGTCTCCAACCCTGACTGCATGTAACTGCATAAAGACATAGTACTGCCTCATCAAAATCCTTCCCTATCAGGACATCTGCAGGATGGTAGTTCTGTACCCCTGTGGTCTCAAGACAACCTACTGTTGGCATTTTGCCTTACACACTTACTGTCTCTCTTCACTTTTGTTCCCCACCTTGCCTCTGTGGACATCTGTATGCCACATGGCACCACTGGTTGAATTTCAAAACATTTAACCCTAGGTCTTGGGCATGTACCTGGACTAGTGGCTTCCCCTACTATTGGCAGATTCTGTTGGAGCAGTCTGGGCTGCCCACCATGGGTTCCTTTAGACCTATGAGCAGTACTGGGGGTCCCTTTCCTGTGCAGGGATGCCCTGCTTGCTAGGTATAGTTCTCCCTTCTTCACCAATTCATCTGAAGTAGCACATTGTCTATCAGCTAACCAGATCCTCATGTCCTCAGGCAAAGTGCCAAGGGCTTGTTTCCTCACCAAAAGGTCTGACAGCCCTTCAGAAGTGGTGACCTGACATCCACTCAACCACCTATGAAAATACATGCTCAGTTTGGCAACATATTCACACACACTTTCATCTGCCTTGCGTCTATGTTCATGAAACTTTTTCCTAAAGTTTCAGATGTTAGCTTAAAAAATTCTAACAGACAATTTTTAACAGCAGTATAATGGTCAACATCATACTGTTTACATACCCTTTCAAATATATGAATGAAACTATCAGAATTATCCCCCTCTGTAAACTGTGGGAAGAAATTTACTGACCTTTTGTGCTTCTGGGGTCTGGTTACTCCCTTCCCCACTACCTCCATGACTCTGGTGAAGAGTCAGCATCTCCTTTTCATGCTGCCTCTGGCTCTCCTTTTCCTCAGCTTCCAGGTGTAACAGTTTCTTATTCTCCTCAGCCTGTAGATGTCTCAGTCTCTCTGCTGCTTCTGTTTCCAAACATCTGGCCTCCAACTCAAGTCTCTTTAGCTCCAGATGGGTTTTTAAGTTCTCTGCAGAAAGGTTGAGCTGTCCATTCTCTGAGTGTTGTACATCTCCATGGCCAGTCTGATCGCCCTCCTGATTGCTGTTGTCTGATGCAGCTGTGACCAAAGCTGCAATCATGTCTGCCTTAGTCAAGTTTCCATGTACCAGTCCATTAGCCTGGCAGATCTCAGCCAACTGGCTCCTTGTCAGGATGTCATACTCTCTGCTGACATGCTTGCCTGCTCTCCCTGACTAACTAAGCTAACAAAAGAAATAAAACAATTGTGATCTGAACTCTGAATATTCACTGCATGGCTGATTTAGAGTACAAAAACACCTTCAGTGATCACTGTACACAAACTACAGGAATTCACTATCCACACCACTACAAGCCAATTTCCAACCAATTAATATGTTGTGTGGATATCCCAGCACTGCCAATCAATTAATATGTGACACCTGTGCACTGCTTCAGTAATCAAGGGGCCTCAATCCTCACCACTAGCACCAGTGAGGGGCATCCACATTGGGAAGGATAACAAATACACACACATAAAGTATAATTTCCCTTAAGAGCACACAGAGATCACAGTCAGTCTGGGACTAGTTTCTCCCTTTCTCTCCAGATCCCCAATAAGTCTCCCCACTGACACAACTATATGGTACAGATCTCAGCCTGGTGGTCAAGCTAAAACCTCCAGTACCCTCTCTGTCCAATCAGTGTTTCGTGTCCCTGCCCAAGTAGCTCTCACACACACACACACACACACACACACACACACACACACACACACACACACACACACACACACACACACACACACATTAAGACATGAGTTATATACAAACATACAGTCACTCCTGAGGATGGCTAGTACAGGTTTTCAAGCTATGCACTTTCCTGTCAGTCTATAAGGTAGTATCAGCTGCCACCAACCACTAATATCAGCTACTAAAAAGGTCCTTACCAAAGGGTGACCAATTTCACTGTGTAATATTACTGATATCCAAATAGCAAGTGTGACTGAGCAGCAAGACTATTGGAGTGGCTTTCTACAGTATCACTATATACATTCAATGTACTCTAGAGCTTAAATAACCTCTACACAAAACAGCCACAGTTGAAAGGTTTAAAAATATTTAATAATAAATAATAAAAACACAAAACAATACTGCTTACTACACAGTGCTAGTTAAGAGTTCAGACATCACAGGAAAATGATTAAAATGATACTGTAGAATAGATCTGACATAAATATAGAGAACAGCTAGAATAAACTTACTATTTTCTATCTTTTCCTAAGAGCAATCACAGTTCTAAATACACTTAATATACAGCAAAAGAAGAGTACCGGTGAGTTGTTGTCAACTTTAGACAGAATCCAAAATGCTCTCTCTCTCTCTCTCTCTCTCTAAGACAGTCTTTTTTTTATACTACATCATTGCTGACTCATTTTTAATTATATCATTCTTCTCTGGTTCCCAGGCTAACATAAACTCGGGGTTTAATATATCTTTAATCTTTCACCTGATCAGGAAATCACAGCAATTAAAGATATTATATATGTAAAATCTAGCAATTAACTCTGGTCTCAAAACCATAGAAAGAATCTTCTGCTCCAGACATCACGGCTCTGAGTTTGAGATCACACAGTCATACAATGCTTGACATATCAGCTTTCTTCCAATAGAGTGCACTGTTGTTACATTTCTGATGTTCAACATTTAACACAATTGTCTTACATTTGATCAAACAAGCTTGCGGCTTTTATTAATTTTTGCAAATGACAGAATTATCTACAAAATTCTATCTAGCTAGGCTGGCAGCCTTCACAGCTTTGTCCATTTTTCTTGCTATGAGGTTGAGAGGTATGACAGGGCCATCACCGTCAGCCAGAGACATTTCAAATTGTGACATACTTGTTGCACCCACTCTCCCATGTAGTGACTCTGGATGTGTCCAAGCAAGGGAAGGAGCAGTTTTGCAGAAGTGTGTAGAATATCTCCCCATCCAAGGTAGACACAAGTACTACAGTGGCTTTTCATATGTCTTTGATTTTGCAGAATGTTCTGGTTTTCTGTCATATTTTTGTACTGTTGATTTATGCTTCTTCTTATTCAGAAAATGCATGCTGTTGCAGTGCCTGTTGCTCTATATTTAAGTACCAATGCTTTAATGACCATCAGGTAAGCTTGTCTGAGACTGTAAGATGAAAGTAAGTTTTAATAAGCATACTGTTAAAAAAATTACCAACATTGAAAGCCTTTTTGTTGTTGCCATTCAGAGAATTTTTATATAACTAGATAACATATAAACCTTAGGTATTGAAATGCATATAACAGTATTTGTTATAAAGGACATGATTACAGTATTTTCAGAAGCTCATTACATTTGTTAGAAACTTGCAGTCATCTTTGAAGGCATTACCTGTAAACTAAACAGAATGCCAATCTATCATGCGTGGTTCATAACCTGTGCAGTAATCCTTTAAGCAATTTATCTCGAGCTTATTTCTTGTTTGCTGTTCATTTTGTTTTACTTTGATCATGTTTTCCCCATGAAACAAGTAGACAGTTGTTGTCAGGCAGCAGAACTTTTTTGGATAAGAAACATTTTTACAAGTGGGGGTATCACAGTGATTGCTACGTTACTTAGTACTTTTATAAAGCTGAATATAAATTATAATTAGAACTGTAGTGGAAGGAGAAGTGGTTTGAATTGAATGCTGCTTGTTTTTTTTTATACTTGAGTTTGACTGGGATTCCAGTAATGTATTTAAAAAGTAATTTATTTTTTCATGCCTCATAACCTTTTTGTTTCCATCTAGATATTAAGTAAGCTGTCATGTAGCCAATGCATTGAAATATGTTTTTTCTTCTCCACTTCATTTGTCTTGATTGGACTCTCATAATGACGGTTTGGCACCCAGGGCAGCATATTTAATTAAAGTCCCAGTTTTTGTGGTTTTGAGCATAGCTCCCTCTCTTTCTTAGTGGCCACACCCCTTCCCATTGGCCCCACCTATTGAGCTGTCTCCTGCAGCCCCCCATTGATTTGAAGTCACCAGCCTCCACTGACTATCTCCCCCCTGCAGAATTATATAACTTACTTCTCTTTAACTCTTTGAAAACCTATACAATACTTAAATCTCCCTTCCTGCATAATTTTATCTTACTTTATTACACATCCTGGACTCTGCAAATTGTTCTTTACTGAAATGTAAGAACACTAAACTTCTTCATAACAATGTTTTCCATTCTGTAGTATCAATCTATTTACTTCTTGCAAGATTTTGGAGCTACGAGAACTGTATAGACTTATAAATGTTGATGTACAAACTTATACCTGTCTTGTAATTATGTTTTTTTCATGAAAAATGTTACAGTATTTTTTTGCTGAGAACTGTCTGAAATTCACTTGATAAAATAAATGTACTGTGATAGAACTTTTCTCCCTGGGCCTCCACTGAAAATGGGCTCTGCACTGTCAGACTTTCATTGTAAACAAAGGCAAATAAATAGATAAATAATAAATAAAAAGTTTATCTTGTGACAATAAGAAAGTTAGTATGAGTTTAGTCAAAACAGCCTTTGCTGTTCTTGTGCACTGAGAATTTACACTTGTGGTCTGTGACCATACCAAGTGGCATAATTTAATGTTCTGGTATTTCAAAGATCACAAACTACATTTATTCTACTAAAATGTTAGTGTAATACCTACAAACCACTTGTTGATTATTTTCCTATTAGCAAAAGCAAATAGTAAAGAATTACATTTTACCAAGAAATCTTCACAGTTTTGTCCTTGTTGGAAATGCAAGTAGTATATAACAGCCCATTTAGACCCACAAAACACCCATTTTTTCTTATTGCATCAGACATTCTGATTTACTGTTTAAAACTTGAAAACTCTACATTTCCATATGCTGCTAATGCATAATATGAATATATCTCAATTCCTGATAACAATAACTAAACAATCTTACATGCATGCATGTATTTTTGTAATTAAAAGTTGTGGTTTAAATGTCATTAGAAATCATTAAACTGTACAAGCTACTAACAGGTTCATTAAGAAGCCTCCAGCATTAAAAAAAATGTTAATATGAAATAAATCAAAAATGCTTGTATAAACCTAAGATTGTTTTTCCCAATATATGGGGTGGGGGCACTCATTTATTTATTTATTGCAGTTGGTTTACCAGGATAGTCCATTGAGCCATAAATAACCCATTTTCAATGGAGTCCTGGGGAGAAAAGCTCCAAAACAAAATATACATTCAACATTTGACAGTGACAATCTAGGTACAGAGAGTTATTAATACTATGTAGGCAGAATAAAAATAAAACTAATCACATATAGAATACAGTCATAACAGTTAATACATTAAGAAAAAAACCTACTGGTAATAGAATAAATGTAAACATTAATACAGATTAGCTAACAAACATAGTAGCTACGTAAAGTAGGATATGGTATTGAAGGAGATTAAGTAGAGTTAGTTATGTGGGGTGGGAGCAAGAGCATTCCCACTGTGATGCTAGATGTAAGAAAAGAGACTTTTTGAAGGTAGAGTGGTTAGAGGTGGTGCGGATGAGTGGAGGTAGGGAGTTCCAGAGGCGAGCGAGGCTGAAGGAAAGAAGGTTTTTGCCTGGGGGATGAGTAGGTTTGTGCACTTCTAGTAGATTTTGATTATTTGACCTTAGAACTCTGTTAGGTAGGTGCTTTTTAAAGGCAGAGGAAAGGGAGGGACAGAGGGAGGGGTTGAGAATAAGCTTATGGATTAGAGTTAGTTGAGTGTAAGTTAGTTGATTGGTAAGTTCTAGCCATTTTAGTTTATGGAGGGCGAAACAGTGCTGAGTGGAGGACTTTTGGCTGGTGGCGAATTTTGCAATTTTGTTATAGCAGGAGGTAAGCTGTTTTTTTAACAAGGACTGAAGATTAGTTAGTAGTGGGGCGCCATAGAGAAGGGATGGGATAAGGAAGGAAGTAGAGAGAGTGATTTTAGTGGCAGATGTGAGGTAGGCATTCTGTCTATAAAGCATGCCAAGTTTTTGATGAGTTTTTTTGATGTTTATTTGCAGGTGGGAGTTAAATTTAAGTAGGTTGTTGATTTGGACCCCAAGTAGTTTGGTCTCTGATACTATTTCAAGAGGTGAGTTGTGTAGACTAGTAATTAAGAATGTACTCATGTCGGGAGGGATGACTTTAGAAGGAGTAAATAACATAAGTTTGGTCTTGGTAGCATTGAGAGCTAGATGATTACTTAGCATCCATTGCTCTGTGGAAGAGAAAGCATCTTGAGTAAGTTTTTGTAGTGTAGTGATAGAAGAGGCAGAACAAATGATAGTTGAATCATCCGCATATTGGATGATGCTAGAGAATGGAATTGATTTGTGGAAGTCATTTATAAAAATATTGAAGAGAAGAGGACCCAGTATGGAGCCTTGTGGAACTCCTGTAGGGGTACTAAGGAAAGAGGAGGTAGCTTTTTTCCATTTTACAGCTTGATTTCTGTTAGATAGGTAACTAGAGAACCAGTTCAAAGAGGAGGAAGATAGGTGAAGTTTGGAGAGTTTAGTTAAGAGCAGGCTATGAGAGATAGTATCGAAGGCTTTGGAGAGGTCAAGAAGCAAGGTAGAAACAATTTGTCCAGAGTCACGGGCTTTATTTACAATTTCAAGAAAGGAGAGGAGGGCAGTCATGGTGCTATGATTAGGTCTGAAACTGTGCTGTGTGGGAGTAATAAAATGGTTGTCTAGGAGGTGAGGAAGGAGTTGAAGTTGGACACATTTTTCTAGGAGTTTATAAATGGGGGACAGGATGGCTATGGGACAGAAATTAGTAATGTTATTATTGTTACCACCTTTGTGTAGAGGTATAATGAAGGCTTGTTTCCAGATTTGGGGAACTGTGTATTCTTGTAGGGAGCAGTTAATTAAGATGCTAATGGGGTAGGCAAGATTTTCAGCAGCTATACTGAGAAAGTAAGAAGGGATATTGTCAGGAGCATTGGTACATGGTTTCAATTTCTGAAGGAGTTTCTTAATAGTAGATGTAGGTATGGGATTTAATGTGAAGAGGGTGCAGTCAGGAGGGGGGAATTTTGGGGTGGTGGTGATGAGGATAGAGGTTGTGAAGAAGAGGGGGTAGAGGCATTAGTTGGTGGGGAGTAGGGTATAGAAGTAGATAGAGTGGGGGTGGATGAGGGGGTATTGGATAGTAGAGAGGTGTTGGAGAATGAGGAGGTCAGTTTGGAGATGGAGTCAATAAAGAAAGAATTAAATTGGGTGGCTAAATCATGTTCTGGAGCATTTGGGTCTGGGGTAGGAGTATCTGGTTTGCTGGGGTGGAGGAGAGTAGAGATCCCTTTCCAGAATTTTTGAGGGTTGTTTATATTTTGGTTTTGGAGTGTAGAGAAGTAGTTTTGATGATCAGAAGTAATCAGTTTCTTTACTTTATTTCGGAGCATTTTATATTCGTTAAGGAGTGGTGCTGTCTTATGTTTTTGGTAGCATGCCCAGACTTTGTCTCTCTGTCTCATGATAGCAAGAGTAGTTTTGGAGAGCCATGGGGCAGATTTAGTTTTTATTCTTTTTGTCCGTAAGGGAGCTTGGGAGTCTAGTAATTTTAAGAATGTTGAGTTGAAGTATGAGACTGCATTGTCAAGAGGTAGTGTTTTTAAACAATTCCAATTAATTGCTTGTAATGAGTTTGAAAAGGTTATTAGGTCGAAGTTTTTTTGGTCATGGATTGTAATGTAGTTATGGGTTCGTTGAAGGATAGTGGGAAGCCAGTGGGTAAAGGTGGGTATGTGGTCACCAAGTGGGTCGGGAAGAGTGCCACTGTTGGTGAAATAGTGAGGATGGGAGACTAGAATCCAATCCAATATACTCCCATTAGAGGGGTTTTTGGAAGGGTGGGTTACCAAAGCGATCAGTTGTGAGAAATTGTAGAGGTTGATGTTAATGGGGTTTATAGGAGACTGTATAAGGGCCCAGTTAATGTTTACATCTCCTAGGATTATGGTTTCATTACTAATGTTACTGGATAGCCAGGAAAGGATAAGTTCAAGTGTGGAGATATTATCCCCTGGGGGATATAAAGGGAAGCTATACATATGTGTTTATAATTATTGATTTGTAGTAGGGTAAGGAGAAGTTCGGCGTTGTTAAAGTGTGGAATAGGTTTGTTGTATGGAGTAACTACTAGGGAGGAAGAATATAGAAGGGCTACTCCTCCGCCTTTTTTGTGAGGTCTGTCTTTTCTTATGATGGAGTAGTTAGGAGAAACTATTTCAGAGTCTTTAATGTGTGGTTTTAGCCAGGTTTCTGAAATAGTGAGGATGTCAGATTTATTGTGTGTGAGCCAAGCATGAAGGTTTGGGACTTTGTTTACTACACTTTGGGAGTTTAAGGAAGTGAATAATAGGGATTTATTTATAGCGGTTGTAGTGGTGGGGCCTGGATTAGGATGGATGTCTCCCGATATGAGAGTGCTAATTAGGTGTAGTATGGAATAGTTTAGGTGAGTAGTTAGCAAGGAGATGAGATTGGGTTGTTTTGTGAATTGGAGGGCTTTGCTAGCAGTTATGGTGAAAAAGTTAGCATGGTAGGAGATAAGTTTGTGTCAAAAAAGAAGGAGGTTTTCTGAGGAGTATAAATGGGGGGAAATAAGAGAGTATGAGGGTGAGAAAGGTGAGTTGTGAGGATTAGTTATATGAAAGGGTTGGGAGTGGGTGGAAATTGTGGGCTGGGAAAGATGGTAGAAAGAGGATAAGGTGAATAGTAGAAATAGTGAAAGGAAGATGAAGGAGTGTTTAGAGAGCATGGTGAGGAAGAGTTAATAGAATAGTAGTATTAAGGTAGAGGAGTATGGTATATAGGGGATAGTATGTATGTAGGAACTGGGTATTATCTAGGTAGAAGTTAGTGTATTAGATTATGAAATATGTAGGGTTGTTATGTGGTAGATAAGATATTTATAAATGTAAGAGAGATAAGTTTATATAGGAGTGGTTAAGTATAGAAGTATAAGATTGGTAGTGGAAAATAGAGTTGGGATTGGAGTGGGTGTGTAGGAATCCAATGGTTAAGTGGGATAGCTGAGGTAGATATGTGCACTCATGCACATAGAAATATCTTGTAACAGTCTGTGTATGTCTGTGTGCATTTGTAATTATGCAAAGTTCTACGTGTGCTTTTGCAGCAAATACCCTGCAAGGGAATTCATGTTAAAATATTTAAACATTAACTTTTAAATGCCTGTGTGGTATGCATTTTGTGTTTGAAAATAACAATAAAATGCCTTTTACTGTCTGTGGCTCTGTAAATGTTTAAAGATCCACACTGTAATTAGACAGAAGTAAAAGAAAAAAAGAAAAAATATTAAAATAAAACTGTCATGTTAGAATTTTGCAAATCATTTGGCTTATAGCAAACATCTGGGACTTATTACTTTAAGACCAAACTGTCATTACTGCATTCAATTTACAACACAGCACATTTTTAACTAAAATCCTGTTTAAATATGATAGTTTTAAAACGTTACCTCACTTAGTACCTTTGAAAAGCAAGGAAATGTTATTCAAGTCAAAGTCCCTTTTTCTGCAAAACCTTTTCATTTTTCTTTCTGAAGAAGGCACCCTAAAGATCATAGGTCTGGCTTTTATATAGCTGAGAATGCAGTGCCTTTGCAAAGGCATTTTGCAAAAGCCAAATATCTCAGTCTCTTTCAGTTTGCTTCAGAAGCATCTGCAGTAAACAGAATTCATTCTTTGCTTATATCTTGCAGATGAAATAAGAAATTGACTTGTTTTTTTCTTTTTAAACTGTTCAGTACACATCTCATGGCAATTAATATAGTTCAGCCTTTAATTTTGAAATACTAAAAACATTGTCAGGCAGAATACAGTCTTATTTTAAATTATGACATATTTTCAATTGTCTTTCTTGGGCAAATTACAAAAACAACAACTATATGACAAACTCACAAATGCTAATGCTTAGAGACTTTGAAATAGTCCATGCCTAAACTCTATACTGCACATAGTTAAACTTTGCATTTTTTGGCATAGTAGCTGTAACTTCAAAAAGGATCATGTCTTTAAACATGTCAGTTTCTGAGAATCCAGAGAACTTACATTCATTAATCTATTTGTTCATTTTTTCATCTTGTTTTTCTTGTGAAACAGCACAGATTATTTACCATTTATTATAGTATACCATACATGTTATTAATGCACTCTAAAACTGAAAATCATTACTTTATTAGCTTCATATCTCCAGTGAAACTCCCTGTAAGAATTTCATACAGTTCATTGCTGGCATGCAATTAAAAAAGAATGTTTACCCACTGCCAATGCATCTTGCAGAATGGAAAACACTGAAATAGTACCTGCTTTCAGTTCTTTTTTCTTTCTGACAAAATATATTTTGTTGTGTACTGAAGTTCCAGCTGTCTTAGACTTCAAATTTTCCTATCACATCAGGTTGTCCAGAAGGTCTGTCCTATGGGATATTTCTGGTAAAGTGAGATCACTTGGCCTTCCATCTTCTGCATCATACATTTTACATTCAGATGAGATAACATACTTGATTGCTTTAGACAAACTGGCTGAGTACACCAATGCTAAGAGCTTACTTATTGCCCTCTGTCTTCAGCAAATTCACCGAGATTCAAAAGAAGGTCAAGGCAAGACATTTGTTGTTCAGAATAGAATGGCAGACTTTAAGAACATGGAAACTACAGACTTTAAGAACATGAAACAAACTATAGACTAGTCTCACATAATAATATTCTGGAAAATTCCTTTCAGTAATAATTCATATCCTTAATCAACAGTAGATATGTGCAGTCATCATTCAGAGACTGCTGATACTTGCTACAGCTCAGCATATTTTCATACTCTGTACTGTGACTTCATTCATGCAATAAATTTACGTTACACAAACAAGATGCATTCATTAAAGAATTTGTGACAAGGACAAACTAACTGCTTCTTTTAAACAAACAGTGTTCTATAATATGTCTTTGTTTCTTCAGAAAGTAATACTATTAGCTGTATTCAAAGTGGCAACACATTGCTGCTGTATTCCGGCTTTACAGAATGGCAGAACGGACTGTGCAGTGGTGCAGCGGTAGCATTGTCACCTTACAGCAAGAGGGTCTCTGGTTTGATTCTCAGCTGGGTTGCCTTCTTTGTGGAGTCTGCATGTCCTCCCTGCATTTGTGTGGGTTTCCTCCCACATTCAAAGACATGCATCTGGAACATTTCTCCCCGGGTGTCTGCTGAAAATTGGCTGTGTTCCAAGTTGGACTTTCCTGGTTAACAAATGTTAAATAAATAAATAGACTACAAACATATTTCTGGTCTGAAATTACAGAAATCTACTTTGGCGGTTGTAATGCCTGAAAATAAGTTCACCAGAGAAAATACATTCTGACACACATGCACACACACACATATATAAATATATATACACACACACACACACACACATATGTGTGTGTGTATATATATATATATATATATATATATATTTTTTTTTTTTGGATATTTCAGTATTGTACTCAAAACCAGGTACCTGCTGGAGTACCAGGGTGACAGGGGTTTTACTCACTCACCTTTCGTAAAGATAAGAATATGGGATTTAAGTAGAACTAATTTCCCTAATGAACACTGGGTAAGTGTGCACAAGTGAACGTGGGGACATCTACCACCTTAAACTCCTCACAGAAGTGAGCAGTAGCCCTGTAGCACATCCGGTACACATCATCTACATGCCTTTGTCTAGTGGGCATGCACAGAAAATTATAGCCAACCCCCATGAGCTGCAGTGGTGCCTCTGAGTTCCAGCCCTAATCCTCTCAGAACCCACATACCAGTTAAGTGGTAGGACTGGCAGAGGTTAACATATCCTGTCTAACCCATGCAGACGTACAGACCCTAAAAGGGCTACACTGCTATGCTAAATCAGCTGCTAAAAGGAGCCAGCTGAGAAAAAAGAAACAAGAAATAAAGAAAAAAAAATGGGCAGTGTCAATCTTATGAAGTCATTATTACTCAGAGAAAAGGCATGTCATTTTCTTGTCATCATACATTGTTGACTTCCATCACACCTCTCAACTATTACATTATTATGTGGTAAGTCACTGTCTCTGATTTTAGCTGAGGAAAAAAAAAACACTTTGCATTGGGAAATGGCAAAATTCCAAAATACCAAATGACATTTTGAAGTAAAAACAATAATAAGTGATATATCATAGTGTACAAATATTATAAACTTGAATGCGCTTGATTCCACTATATTTAGGAATTTGAACTCTGAAGTTTATGTGCCATTTTCCCACTTGTTGTACATTGTGCCACAAATAGTGGTGAAGAAATTTTAAAGGTACTCTCCCAACATTTTAAAATACACATTTCTCCGAATGCCTCTGCTGTTAATTATGCATACACTGGTTTCAGCTGTTATCCCTAAAAACAATAAAGCATTTTTAGAAGAGGGTGCCTATTTACAGGTATTTTGTGTGTAAATAGTGTGTAGCAGTCACTGATTTATAGAGTTCTTGATGTTTTGCATTCTGTGAGAAATAACGTGTCTGAGATGTCAGGGAGAAAATGCAGTCAGTTGACAACTGACGGCACTGATAACATTGTTGCATCAAAGTCGTGATGCATTATTAAAATTGCTTCACTAACTTCCCATATTAAACCTGTTGATTTTTATGCATTGTGTAAATCATTACTTGATTCTAACTGAATTTTAAGTTCTAATTATAACCAAATTGCCATAAATGCAGCACAATTTACAATCCTCTTGACTACATTCATTAATAATCTACACACTGCCTCCCATCAAAGCTCCTTAATCCAATATGCCGATGATTCTACCATCATCTCTTCCTCAACTAGCATAGCACACCTTCAGCAAATAACCCAAACTTCCTTCCTCCATCGAATATTGGCTCAACAGGGCACAATTATTACTCAACCCCAATAAAACAACCCCCCTCCTTTTCACATCTAAGACATTCTCATCTGATTTTAAGATATAATTGCTGAACAATATAGAAATTGACATTGCAACAAATGCCAAATAATTAGGAATTACAACAGACAATAAACTTACATTAGACAAACACATACACAATGCTATTAAGAAAACACACCGGATTAGGGATGCTCTATCAGCACATTTGGCAAACACAAACACATACACAATGCTATTAAGAAAACACACCAGATTAGGGATGCTCTATCAGCACAAAAACTTCATGGATACAGCCACAACCTATTTACTCCCCTCTCTATTATATGGTGCCCCCATTCTAACCAACTTCAGATGTCACTAAAAAGTAAGCTTGAGTCCTGCTATAATAAAATTGCTAAATTTGCTATAGGTGCATCTTACCACACACACACCACTGTAAAGCCCTTACTACACTTAACTGGCTCAAACTCCCACATCATCTAGACTATCTGCAACTATCAATCACTCACAGAATGATATATAGACCTGAAAGCTGTCCTGCCTTAAACTCAATTCTCCAAATCTGCATACCTACCAGGGCTTTCCATTCTGAAGATAAGCAACTAATAGCTGTACACAGACCAAGTGAAAGAGCTGGACAGTGTCTATATTCCTATACTGTTGCTAAACTATCACCTATGAATATCAGAGCTATAACTAACCTCCAGAAATTTACACTCACAATACAAAATTATCTTCTTAACTCAAATATCTGTCCTTGTTCCAAAACCAACTAGCTACCACCTCAATTTCTCCATTTACACACTCTCTCCTTCTTTACCTTTTACCTTTACTATTTCAACTACCCTTCGCCCACTCTCCCCCCAAACCTCTTTGCATCCACCTTATCCCAGTTATAATACCCCCACCTCACCTCTCCTACTTCATCCACACTTCACCCTATCTGCCCCACTTGTCTCTATTCTCATACCTGTAACTCGACTTAACACCTTTCTCTACAATACTCGCCCTTCTTCCCCTCCTATGCAAACACTCCACTCTTCCCCAGTTCTCCTTCCTTAGCTTCCCCCTTCCTTATACCTGTTCTCATCTTGACTAACTCCAGTCCTCCTTCCTTACACTCCCCTTTCTATGTTTCAGCCTTCATCTAGACTAACTTACTTCACTACAGATACCCGCTCCCACTTCCAATCCTTCTCTCACCTCCTTCTTTCCTTACAATCAGCACCTCCTCTTCAAAATCTCAACATTGCCAACAAATAGCTCCCTTTTGTGCTATAACGACGAATAATCTACCTATTTTCTGTACCACTTTTCTCCCTTGTGAAATCCTGCATTTCACTCTTTTGCGCTTTCTTTTCAACTTAGCACTGTTATATTTGAGTCCAACATTTCCTCTCTGTCACTACAATTTCTTTATCTGAATCTTAACATTAACAAGTGTAAAGTCTCTGTCTACTATTAAACTTGGTAACTCCATCATCGTTAACTATTGTCTCTCACTGTAAAATAAATACACCATTTGTCTTATCCTGTAGAACACACTAAGTAAAACATTTCTGCAAACACAATTGTCAAGTTCGTATTATAATTGCAGGCTAGAATTATTTATAATTCTCTCCAACACAAATGTTGGTTTACAGCTTATTAGCTTCGCCCATATACCTGCTCTCTGTTAATCATACTGTAAGAACTTCTGTTATTCTTTGTAAAAAATACCAATGTATTAGTAATGCTCGTAATATTTCTCTCTCATGTTAATGTATGTATACACCTTAACTGTTCATTATGTACGTACTGGCTATTGTCGTACACTTCTTGTTATTTCTATGTTAATACTACTTTCATAATTTATATTATTATACTTTATACGTGTATTGTTATTTTCTTTATTTATTTTATTTAGTGGAGTTTTTCTCCCCGGGCTTCCGCTTTAATTGGATTTCTGGCCCAGTCGGGCTTACCCGGTCACCAAATGTCTACTAAAATAAATAAATACACAAATAAAGCTCCGTTAGTGCACTTTCTATACACAGCAAGCTCCAGCAACATATGCAAGCCACTTTGAGAACACAGACGTTCAACATCTGCTTCAAGCAAGCAATTTAGAACGAGTTAGCAAAGAAATACTATTGGTAGAAATGGCCCCTTAGTTTGTTTAAAATAAGTTTCTGTTAAATGAAAAGTGAATGTTACTTGAATTGCTGCAACTACAAGAAGTTCCCTCGTTTATATGAGTGGGAGTGAAGGGAAGAGGGCACGTCCTTCATTTATATACTGCTGCAGAGAGAGACAACACTTTAAGGAGTGACGTCACAAGCAGTCTCCTCGCGGAGGATAAGAGGGAGAGAAACCATCGCTTCTACTCACTCTGCACTGTTACAGAAGGTGACAGGGTAGAAACACTTGAGTAGGTGTTGTGCAGCAGAACTGAACGATCTTAACATACGAGAGTATCAAACCTAGGTCTCACAGAGAGAAGTTGTATGATCCTAAATTGTCAGGTCAGCGATTTATTGCTGTCTGGAGAGAATATAAACAAGCATTACCGGACTTAAACAAAAACGCTCCAGCTGCACAGTCTGTTTACCTTCGGGAATCACAATTAGGAGTGAAACTAAAAAAGGTGCATACATGGACTTTCAGTTTATGTAAGAAGCAGTCGTGCTTTCAAACCACAGAAAACGTAAGTGTTTTTCCACATACATTCTACCAAAAGCAGCTTGATTTGTGCATATTTAAAATTGATAGCAAGTTGTACCGTAACTTACTAACTCCTGAGGAAGGGCTCCTAAAAGGAACTGCAAAACCACTGTGGGTCCAGATAAATTTATCACACCACTTGCATGTGTAATATTTTCTGTTGGAAGATCACTAATATCTTTTTCACTTTTCTGCACACTTAACATGTGATGCACAATGTATTAATAATGTGTGTTTGCTTGCAATAGCGATCAATGCCTGTTGTATTGCTTTATACAAAGTGGACTTGTCCGACAAGGGATAGAATGGTAGAAACCGTTTTTTGAAGTCAGAAAATGCCTTTACCATGCTGTCATTCTGATTTGCTCCAGGTGATCTTGTGTGTGTGTGTGTGTGTGTGTGCGCGCGTGTTTGTGTGTGTGTATACACATTAGGAAAAAAGCTTACTTCTGCCGCACCACAGTTACTTGCAACAAGCAAACCAAAAACGGACAAAATAATAATCCAGAAGGCAGAATTTGCGAGAAACACACTTTTTAAAACACCACAGTTACTTCACTTGTTGGATTTCTAATGCAATGGGTGGGGGGTACACATCAGTCATGTTCTCTTGTCAAATGGGTGATGTTAAGGTTCAGTGAAGCAGTCCTTTGAAGGTATCTGTTTTCTTGCTATCTAGAAGGCCATGTGCCTTTTCTGCTTCCTATGGAATGCAATTAGTGCTAGCTAGTACTGCAATGAAGTGCTGAAATTAAACTGACTGTGACTAGCAGACAGCTTCATTTAATTCAGACTAAACTTGTTTGTGTGAGACTGGTGGAACAGATAGTATTTGAAATCGTGACATCATTTTGGGACCTGTATACAAATTAGACCACTTTTTTTTATGTTATGATACAAATGTATAGTTATCTTAAGTCTTGCAGTATAATAAATAAGATGTTCTGCCCTGGGCAGCCTGTCGGGGGACATCCCTTCTTTACGAAATACTGCAGCAGTGGAGAGAAGGACGTTTACTGTTATGGTAACATTTTACACAACTGTACTTTATGTGTGCTAATCATTAAAAGGACACTTTGTCCACTAATTTTGTTCATAGGGTTAAGTTGAAGCTTTATCCTGTAGCATGGGTCAGATTTCAGTTTCCACTTGAAAAGTTGTTTGAATGTGAGAAAGACACTGATCTCCAGAGTAGTCCTGAATCCCCTCTTAGAAGAGACATTTGCATCTAGTGGGCTTACCTGATTAGTACATAGGTGTTGTGGTTAGAGTGAAGAGCTGTGGTCAACTTCCACTTTGCTAGAGGTACAATGATTGCATAAATGTTAAAGTGGCTTTTAGAAACATTTACAAGCACAGAACATCAAAAGGTAACTTTTTTGTAGATACTTTGCCATAATTAAGAATGAATTTGTACTTCCGAACTGAGGACAACAAAAGGTACACTGTGCTGAAACAGTTTCTCTGGTACAACCATGATGAACAAGAATAAGGCTTTATATTTTCATTGATGTTATATAATGAGTAATTACTGCAGAAATGAAGGAATATTCACTGATTAATAACATTCTTGGTAGCTTAGATCTGCAAATGAAACTAGTCAAATAAGTTAAAAGGATTTTGCTAGCTGTGAATGGATTTGACAGAGGAATCAGAAGTTTTGATATAGTCAAGAAAAAGAACTGTAAGACTGAGGAAACTGCCAAAATATCTGCAGTATTTGGAGGATGGATGAAATAATTAGATACTAGAGCCAGTGGGTTTGAGAAGAAATTTTTTTTATTTGAAATATCATTTTAGAAACTATTTGTAAAATATTAACATGGCTATGTCCATTAAACTGTATAAATTATTTCATGCAAATTATCAGCTAAATGCTACCATTAAACAATGTTTGTAGGCTGAAGCTGATGTTCTTATAATCAGTCTGAATTTAACAGCATTGTGTACCCAGAAGCACTTCAACTGTGTGTAAAGCATCTGCTGGCTGTCACGTCATGTAATGCTGCCAAAATCATATGGAAAACAGAAGTCAGTCATTACTAGGTAGCCAGTAAAATGTCTTTCAGCTCAGCAGAGGATGCCAGATGCCAGCATTCATTACCAATTTGTGTTCTCACTCTGGCAACATAATAGACATACTCCATGGGTTATACAAAAGATAGAATTATGTGATCTAGGACATTTAATGAGCATTATTATTTTTATTTGAAAGTCATGCTTTCTGCTTCTTTCCTTTTTTCTTTTTCCTTCCTAGCCAGAAGATCTGACAAAAGTTTTTTGTTTTGGAGTTAAACCTAGAGACCACAAAGGTCATCCACAATGAAGTATACAGCTCAAGAATGGCTTACAGTATCTGCCTTATTCTTTGTATTCCACTCCATTGTTGCAATGGCTAACCTGAATGCTACAGAGTTTGAAGCACTTTTGGAAAGGTACATGGAGGAAGATGGGGAATGGCAAACCAGCAAGTCAAGAGGAAAGCGAGCGATCAGTGAAACTGATAAGAAGCTCATTCTGGATCTTCATAATAAACTGAGGGGTCAGGTCTACCCCCAATCATCTAACATGGAATACATGGTAAGAGAACATACAACTTAATGCTATTAAATTTTTTCATAACACTGAGACAAAGAAGTAATGTTATTTTGCATATTTAGACCAAATATCCAATGGCACTTGGCATCATGGGACATGGAATTAAATATAATAACATATCTTATGGTGGCACAGGGGTACACTTCTTATTGACACTGCCTATCACCAGTTACATCTCTAGTTCAACTTTTGACTGAGGGACATTCTTAATGGAGCATCATCCCTGTGACTTGCTTTGTGTAAGTAAAATTGAAATCTTCCAAGTTGCCTGTAAGTGTGCACTTGCCATGTTCAAGCGTGTGTGTGCGTGTGTGCGTGTGTGTGTGTGTGTGTTGTGTGTGTGTGTGTGTCTATGTGTTTGTTTCTTTGCTGTATATTCAATGATTGAGTGACATCCTAGTTTCCTGTCATGTGCACAATGAATGCTGGGATATGCTTTAGCTCTGTGGTGACCATGAAATGGAAAACGTATGTAATCAGAAATGAATAAAATAATTAAAACATGGAGAAAATAAAACTAGTAACTATAGCTTCTGCTAATTATCTCATGTCATCTTATACTTAGTTGTTCTGATTTTAAAACTTTCCATGATGAATTTTAATAATTCTAATAATAGTTAACATTCAATAGATTTTTCCAAAGAGAGCCTCTTTCTTAGTTATTCTCACAGTTTCCTTGTAAAATATGTACAACTGGACTCAGCAGCTATTGCCGCAACTGTCAACACATATTGAAGCTTTACTTTTAAACAGATTTGTTTCAATGTTAGCAAAATGGTTATTACTATATGCTTTCACAAATGTATTGATTGTACTTGTAGTGTTTCTGTAACTGTGTTACTGATAAGTATGTCCTGTACAGTACAGTGAAAGTGCCTTCCTGTTGGGGGTGGAGTGGAAATCTTCAGACCGTAAAACAACCGTGCCTTTCTCACATGGCCTTTCTCACATGCTGTGATAGCAATGAGAAATGCACGTATTCTTTTCATTACTTATTTATTTTACTCTGATTTTCAGACAGTTCTGAGAATAAATACTGAACTGTTTGTGATCTGGGGTTTCATTCTTTCAGTCTCTGTTTACCTACTGTGTGACTCTGACCAAGTCACTTACCCAGACAATGCTCTGAAGCCAAGCCTGAAAAAGTCTATATGCATCAGTGCTCAACACTGGTTAACAGATGCAAATAAATGCCTTTTTCTCTAATTATCAGCTGTAAGTGCTGGTCATATAAGGTGACCTTCTACAGACATGATTCTAACCACAAAGTACAGAAATAGTTATAGGACTCTTACCTTTTGCATACTGTGGGAAACATGAGTGTTGTCATTGCAAGCACAACTAGAATCTATTTTTGCTAAATTTTATTGTCTTGTGCAATGCTATATATTGAAATTATTGTGCTGTTACTGAGTTATTGTAGAGGTTTGTGATTGGGTCTCCAGTCATAATCAGCTTGCTGTGCATTTGAAAGTGGATGTCAAAGAACTCACATTAAGAGAAAAGTGATGCAAAACTCAAGAGCTGAGTATTAACATCCAAGTCAAATGGTATACTACACATACTCACATGCTAGCGGCTTGTTATTGGCTACTTGTTCTAAGTGGAAAATGCACTGACTCCCACTAACCCTGCCTCACATAAATACTTATCCCTCCTCCCATCCAACCCTACTGAACTATATAGTCTTAACAGATCTCTACCTCTAATTGTATATTCCCCTCCTGCCCCTAGCCCAAAATTCCAAAATTGTTCCTTAAAACTAAAACTCCACTCTTTGTTTCTAACATCAAAGTCCTTGATTGCTGCTAAACCTAAAAGTTCAGTCCTAACCTCCCTAAATGTATAATCCCTGATTACTATGAAAAACTCTACTCCTGTTTCCTAAACCCAAGTTTCCAATCATTCCCTACCTCTAAAATGCCCTCCCTAACTTTAAAATCCCCCCTTCTGCTTCCATAATCACACTCTGCCTCCTGAGCACCACCTGAAAATCTAAGCCACTCTCCCCATGGCTGCAGCACATATCTTGCTAAAACTCAACCATGTGTCTGGTGAGGTGTGGCACACCACTGTATTAACATGGCTGCTGCACCTCACCCAAAATGTAGTTGACTTTGAGCACGAGTGTCAGCCTTTCGAGTTGTTAGATACCAGAGCACCTGCCTCTGAAATAGTGTCTTTCACTGTCTGGGACTTGGACACTTGTTGCAGACTCATGTCTAGAGCATGTAAGATGTGAGTTATGATCTGGGAGACCTGATCATAGTAATTTATAGTATATGGAGCTTTGTGTCCCAATGTTGGGGAAAAAAACGGTGTCTTCAAGTGTTTTACTACCTTGAATGCTGTAAGACAATTAATACTGCCGCATAGACAGCCAACAGATTTAAAAGCTGTTGGGCATTTCACCCTGCTACACTTTTTTATTTGCTGTATAGCATAATTCGTATTATTACTGCTGCCATTGTTCTGTATAGGCTGCTGTGTGTGCTATATCCTGAGATAAGATCATAAAAGGTTTAAAAGACACACAACAAAAGTTGTTCACGCCTTTAGAAAGCTGATTTGATTCTGGTAATGCAGTAAAGTCTACTAACTGGCATATCTTTGTGAAGATTTTGGAGAATGATCAGTTCACTCCATTGTACTCTAGAGGTTACAACTGACTGATCGTAACCAGCTGAAAAAAGACTACAAAAGTTCTTAAAACAAAGTTATAATCAGTGATACAACCATAGTTCTTTATAATCCACGAAGATTTTGAATGCAGTAGTTATAGACACTGTGCCAAATGGACATGTTTCACAGAAAAAGTCCATGGGAAAAGTGATCCTTGGTCTTTTGGCATGAGATCTGCACTCTAATTGCTGTTTCACCACTAGAGGTCACTATGCGTTCACTACTTAAATGATTTCAATGGATGTTTTTTTTTTTCCCTAAATGTTAACATTGCACATTGCACTTGAGAATTCTAATTTTGAAGTTCTTTGGATAAAATTTTAAACAGGCATTGAGTTATGGTTTGTTTTGATAACATTTAAACAGGCATTGAGTTATGGTTTGTTTTGATACTTCCTATTACCATTTCCACTAGATTTTAAAGCTTTTAGAGCTGTTTATTTAGACTTGCTCTTTAAAATGTTGGTGTCACTTATTATAGTGAAGGTTCATAGTGAAGCTAGCCTTGTGGGCCATTTTAAAGCTAACCAATTTCCCAAAGATGTGAATCAAACCGTATACTTTGTGCCTATAAGGTAAACACCTTAACTATTATATCAACTCCAGCTGTGTTACAGGTTTTAAAGCTCTTAGTAGGTCTTCAATGTAGTTCTGTGGTGTCTGCTTTGGGCATTACAAAGTTTTCTCAGTTACGGCAGTGTGTTGCATATTTTATATCGCAACTATAGCATTTCTTATACATGAGCTTTGTTATATACCAAAGTTATTTTTCTTTTAATTTTATAATGTAGTCAGTAAGCTCCATGTACTGGATTAAGGTTTAATCTAGCTGAATCCAGCTCACTTAACTCCCTGCTTGCTCTTTATCAATAAGAATCACTGCCAGTGTAATTTCTATGTTTCTGCCACCAATGATTACATCATTTTAGGTGTATTTTTTTCTTCTGTTTCATGTTTGTGGAGCTGTGGAACTGTGGAGCTATATATAAGTTTTGGGGGAGCTATATATAAGTTTTGGGGTGTAGGGAGCTTGCCCCTGTAATGGAGTGAAGGAGGGCTTGACCCCTGCAAAACACATTTTATTTATTTGGTTGAGCTCTTCTGCAGATTAGCTTGATGCATACCTCTTAAGCACTTAGCACAAGAAATCTGGACAAAGCCTAATGTAATTGGAGGACAAAGGGCCACAAATAAGGACAGATTTAAATATTGCTCTTATAAACTTGGAAAGTTGCTAGAATAATAGGATTTGTTTTAATATGCATTTTCTGAATATGAAGTCAGGCACTCAAATGTATATAATTATTTAGTGACTTCAGTCAGAAGATTTTCCAGAAAACCGCAGTTTGAGTAACAGACCAAAACTATAAGGCAAAAATCTGGACAGTTGAGAGGTATGGCTTGATGAGCCACATAGCTGTGCTTTACAGACTCCTGGTGGAAGCCTGTTTACTACATTTAGGATTACAGTTGAGTCAGTTGTGATAACTAAGTTGATGTGTTAAAATGGATTTCAGAAACTCACCTTGAGTGTGAAACTTGAGAGATATAGTTTTATGAATCCAGTTCATGTACACATAAAAGACTAACTCTCTGTAATACATAGGAAGTTTTACTTGCCCAAATGTACTACCTGATAAAAAACTTGCAAGATGTTACTTTAGAAGTCATCTGCCTGCTCCTCCAGTGCCAATATCTCTACTCATTAGCATCATAGATGGGAAATCACCCTTTTCACACAGGAGCGAGATGACCCTTGGGACTTTTACCATAATCTCACAGTCAGTTGTGCTAAGCAATGTTCGGTGTAAACAGGCTTTTCAGAGCATTGTCTCATAGAGCAATAATGAATGTTATACTAATTTTAACTGCTTTTTGAGATTTAGGATTAGGTTATATAAAAAGAAATGGTAGTGTAGTGCCAACTAGCTTTTAAAGTTGTCAGCTGATAAGCGGTGCACTTCACTTCTGGCTGCTATTTGTGAGGTAGTGCACCATGAGGGGGTGTTGCAGCTTTTAAAGCTGCTATTTTGTTGACGTTGCAGTTTGATGGTAACTTCAGCATGTACAAGAACAGGATTTGCTTATAACACTGAGATTCGTATGTAAGAAATGCATTATAATAAGTTGAGTATAGCTAGGCTCTTATGCATGAACCAGACTATAACAAGTTTATTATTGTCAGTTTCTGCAAGTAATCCACACTTCATATGTTACACGCATATTATTTCAGTTACTAAAGGTAAGCAGTACCTGTTAACCAAGTTTGTCCAGATTCCCTTTGGTGTGTGTGTGTGTGTGTGTGTGTGTGTGTGTGTGTGTGTGTGTGTGTGTGTGTGTGTGTGTGTGTGTGTGTGTGTCCATGTCCAGAGATCAGTATAATTTTTATATAAATTTTATTGAAATTTAAAAAATCGGAAAAGGACAGATTCAGCTGTTAATAAAATTATACTAAAGATATACAGAATATATATAAGATTACATATATATGCTTAAATTACCAACCTTATGGTTTGTGTCTTTGTGTGTACTTGTGTCCAGGGTTGGGTATATTTTATATAATTTTTATTGAAATTCAAAAAGCCAGAAAAGAACAAATTCAGCGTTTAATAAAATTATTCCAAGATGTATAGAATATATACCAGATCATGTATATGTGAATAAATTACCCATCTCAAGATTAATACAAACATTGATCAAACACAAATCAAATAATGGAGTGGTCCAGCTAGCTGATTCCATCATCAAATCATTGGTCATAACATCAAGTAGAAAATTCAGATCCATCTGGATTTTTGCCATATAAACAGGCTGAGGTAACCACCTAAGCAAATCTAAACCCCTTCATAATACACAGTGTTTTTTTTACAAAAGGTACTGACTCCCCATCAGTTCTTATGCTGAAGTCATTAAGCACAGACCAACTAGAAAATGGCACTGATGAAGCAAGAAAGCTGGACAACTCTTGAAAGGATGTGCAGAAATTACCAGCTGGATGATAAATGAAGGAGGTACTGAATTTTGCTCTTGCACCCTCTGCATTCTCAAGAATTTGTATATTCAACTTTAATCCTCTTCAACTCAATGATTGAATGACAGTCACAGCCCAATCCCTGGCCTGTACTAGTCAAAGATCACATGTCCGCTCATGATTGGCAGTTGAGTTTTTTACAGTGACAAGTTGCCAGTCCGGCACCCAACCTTCCACAGAAGACACACACACATTCACACCTCAGGCCAATTTAGAGTGTCCAGTCCACCTACAGCAGGTCTTTGGGATGTGGGGGAAACCAGAACACCCAGAGGAAACCCACATGACCACAAGGAGGACATGCAGACTCCGCACAGAAGGCACCCCACCCAAGGATCAAACCGGGGAACCTCTTGCTGTGAGGCGACAACGCTAACCACTGCACCACCATGGCTGCCCTACATTTACAAGCAATAAGGCAGGTTAAAAATATAGATAAATAGATGAGGCAGAGATTGATTTCATTAATAGTGCAGAAGCACATTTAAAGTGAAAGGAAAAGTAAAAGGGAAGGAAAAGACAGAATAAGACCTAATGTTATCAACACCAAACTGCTATTATATTAAAGCACAAACAGTAAGTCAATAAATAACAGGATAAATGTGGTAGGATCTGCAAAGCAGAGATATAACAAGCAAGTAAAAAGAAAGTAAAAAATAGTAAATAGAACTATAAAATGAATAAATAGATTGTTTCAGGATAAATATAACTATAAAATGAATAAATAGATTGTTTCACATACTGAAGTTCTTTACCAGTCATTCATATCCTGATACTCTCAGTAGTGCATTTCAACTATATAAAGCTAGGATACATAGTCATGGTTTCCCGGACATGTGGCAGGTTTTATTCTGGTTTATAAATGTCACTTCATAAAACCTTTCAGCACTAAATCTCTTAATAACTCTTTTGCAGTGCAGACACAAACGTGAGTCCTACACTCCTACTGTGTCTGGTTTAGTTGTGTGGCATGAGAACCATTCATCACACTGCTTTTCTTCAGTACAGTCTTATGACCCTGTATGACCTCTTCTGGTATCCTTTGCATAACAGTCTGTGTTGCATATGCTTGGCCTGCAGTGATAATCATTGACTTTAAAGAGTATCCATCTCATTTCATCCTAAAATAAAGAATGGCAGCATGCATGATGGAAATCTAATTAAAAAAAAAAATCCTTGAAGCAAACTGCTCTGTGGTGCTTACCACCAGGAAGAGGAATGTTATACAGTCTAATACTTGCATCTCAAGCAAATGAATATTTCAGGAAAGCCCATCCTACACATCGAGGCCGAGAGAAAGTCCCACCGAATGCTAACTTTCTATCAAAAGCCTTTGTGAGGCACAAGGTTATACCAGCAACCTGCCTATTTTCATTGCAACAATAGGCTTGCACATTCAAGCAGTGCCTAATCAGATCTGGTGTGCCTGCCTTCCCCTTAATGAATCCCAGGTGATCTGCACCTACAAAGGACAAGAGTACATTATCTAATCTGATGATGAAAAATTTAGCAGAAAAGATATATCTGGACCAGTGAAATTGGCTGGTAGTTAGGTGGGTCCCTTCTTTAAAGAACCTTAACATTTTTGCACTATCTATTTCAGAAATGTTTTATGCTTAGCAGTATATTGAGTGGAGTAATTCTGTCTTAAACACTGATTAAAACTCTGTTAATGTATCCGTCTAAACCTGGGGCTTTGCCTGCTAAAAGGGAGTCTGGCCTGTCTAATTTCCTGTTTTTCTAAAGAAGTTGACAATTTGCTAACTTTCTGACGAGCAAGGGCTAGTAAAAGTACATAGAAAAGCATTTATCACTGAGGTCATAGGGATGGTCATCCTGCACTATGTATGACCTATTTCTGTGGGAACACCTCCAAGGATACTGTCTATCCCTAATTACCATTTCCATACTAACACTTCGAGGTGATTCCCTTCACCCATGTTCTCTCTGTCCCGTTTGACTTCTAAGTGGGCGTGTGAGTGAGCCCTATACTGTCTTTTCCCCTCCAAGTTGTTCCTGCCCCCCCCCCCCCACTGCTTATAATCTTCTTCCTAGGAATATTTCCCTGCCATTCTGCCATCTTTCCCATGTTCTGATATACCTCCCATTAAAATGCTGTATCTAAATACAGCAATCATTTTTAAATAAGAGCCTCCTCTGCAAATACTGAGTAGCTATAGTCTTTTGTTCCTCCCAAAATGTTGTGATCCATTTCTTGGCAACTTCAACAAAGCTGTAATTCCTAGAGGAGGGTGTCCAATCTCCAGAGTTTAGTGGATGGATCTAGGCAAATCTGACCCAAGGAAAGCACTTCTCATCTACCAGCCACATATCTAACCTACTGGTTACCCCCATGTCCAAGACAAGTATAATCAGTTATGGCCAGATTCAGAACTTGCAAGATATCCACTAAATCCAGTGTATGTAGTAGCACCTCAAATTCTTTTGACACCTTAGACTGTCTGAGTCTATCCATGAGAAGTTTTTCTAGGCAAGGGTCTGCAACCACATTGAAACTCTCTGGTGGGGATTTAACTTCTCAATGTACAATCTAATGGACTGCGTTGCCTTTGGGTCCACTTCATTAGGTCTAATAACCTGCTAAAGAGAGTGTGAAACATTAATATCAACAATCTACATGCTTTAATAATTTATGCTGTAACACCCAGTTCATCTGATTACTAATATGAATGACACCACACCACTCTGAAGATGCGGCTCAAGACAAGTAACATTGCCCACCACAGTTAGTGAAATCTGTTGGAAAAAGATGCTTTAACTCTGGTTTCTTGCAGCTGGGCAAAATGGAGCCCATATTTCTTAATCTGTGTTAGATTTGCTTTAGCTTTTGAAAAGTTGACACCCCTTTGACATTCCAGTGGAGTCCTCTCAATTTTGCTACTTGGGTTAAGTGTACAGTGATGTTAGGCACACATCTCCTAGCATTTTTCCCTATGTTTCCACTCTCAAATGACGCTGCTAGAAGTACAAACCATAGAAGCTGGCCAAGCGAGAATAATAAGTTGAATATTTTAAAAGATGAGGTACCACTGGAGAATATCCTTTATAACTATATTATTATATACAACTAGTGTAGCATTTCTGTAAAGTGACCAAGAGGCTGAATAGGTTCCCATTTTAGAAACTAGCACTAAAACTATCCCCATAAAACAACATTTCCATGTAAAGTGTAAGTTATATTTTCACACTAACAAATGTGGTTTACTATAACCCTAACAGATTTATATTGATGCATCAAAGGAAGTTTCGACTAACACAAATAAGCCAAAATCAGTTTGCTGAAGTTGCCTTCAGTGAACACTGGAACAATTTTATTGCAGGGGGCCACCCCCCCCCTCTGAACATCTTGCCCATAGGGGGACACCCCCATAATTATATATGAGATTGCACAACAGTGGAGAAAAAAGAAAATTTCCACTTTCCAAGGCAGTTTCAATGAACTGCTTTGGTTTCTTTGCATTTGCTGAAATCACCTTCAGTGAATTGACATGTTCCCACCCCAACATCATTTCACCAAACCTTCATCCACAATGGCAGAACTTAATAGAATAGATCACTGGTTTTTTTGCTGTTTTATCACAGTTTATGTAAGTCCTATGGGTGATACATCAACTCCAGAGAGATTTTTCTCTGGCTAGGTGTCCCCTCACAATTCTATACTGGCAATCTTCTCAATCTGTTTCTGTGTTAGTGAACCTTACCATTTTTAGCTATCTCATCTAAGGGCTCAAACCTGCTGGAAGTTCTAAAATCTTTACTGAACATCACTGTTTTAGGTCTCATTTGCCGTTTTATTATGTAGCTGCTCCAGTTCTTAACCTCTTTTTTGTTTTTTTGGTGGGTGACTTACTATATGGCCAAGTAACCAAGTGATCCTGTTTCCTTGAGTTTGTTTGTATCCATAGGGTGAAATGTATCTTCTGTATATATGCAGACCATTTTTTAGCTTGCATAGCCAAAAATGAATCAACATCCGAGGGAGTTTGGAAAACCATATGCTGTATACCCTTTGAGAGACCCAAAGAAGCAGTGTAATGCAACTACAGTTGACAGCCAAGTTCTCTGCATTTCTGCAAACATGGAGCCACTGTCTTCCTTTTACAGTAACCTGAAGTACTGTAGTTAGGGGCAACATGAACCTGGTGCCATGTGTATTTATTTATTTGACATTTGTTTACTGGGAAAGTCTGACTGGGATAATCTCATTTTTAGTAGAGGCCCAGGGTTTAGTTGCAGAGTATGAGCCTGGAGATCCTGGACCACATTGAAATGTGTAGCTACGATGGACACTGAAATGCAGAGCTATGATGGCCCGTTACTCCATCTCCTTTTGCTGCAAACTCTGGGTATCTTGTATCTCTTTGAGCTGAGTATCCTGCTCTGTTGTTGCATCTTTTGGCTGATGTATTTCCACTGCAGTCAAATTAATTAAATCTGTTAGCAATTCCGTTTCATAGTTTCATAGTATAGTACTAGGCTATCTGCCCTGGGGCATTTGTAAGCCTAGCCATAGTGATGTGGCTTTTTCCACCCCTTGAAATGGTACAAAAATGTACAGAATAAATCTGGAATACTGTGCCTCTGTCTAGTAGTGACACAATGAAGGTCCCCTTATATAATAGAATTAGTTTACTGTGCCCCTGTCTAGCTGTGACACAGATGTGACCCCTGGGGTAAACTTACGATCTCCCATCCACTCATCAAGATTTCTCTTGAAGAGAGTCAGTGAGGGGCTCTGCCTAATACGAACTGGGATCCTGTTCCAAAGCATGGGAAGCCTCTGGGTTATGAATCTATCCCTCCAGCATGTCCTATTCATACATGTGCCGAGGTTTAAGTCTTTAGCTCTCGTGGTCCTGATGGATTTGGATTTTTTGGGGTGGAGCATGTCCATCAGATCCTGATTGGACATGGCCTTGTACGTCAGGCAGAGATCACCTATGAGCAGGCGGTATGCTACTGAATAGGGCTGAAGTTTCTTTAGTCTGGCAGAATAAGACATATGTTGGAGACCCTTGATCCTTTTGGTGAGGTACTTTTGCGGTCTCTCCAGCTGTTGCAAATGCCAGGTGAGGTACATACCAAATGGGGCATTGTACTCAATCATGGGTCTGATGAGGGAGGAATATAGGGGTACAATGACATCCTTGGATCTTGATGTGAATCCCTTCATGATGAGGTGTGCAAGGTAGAATATTTTTCTAATCACTTTGGCAATGTGGGTGTCAAATGAGAGGTCGCTGTCTACTTGGGTCCCTAGGTCTCTGATTACTTTTTCCATACTCAGTGGGTTGCTGTCTATGTGATAATTTGTGGGTACATTGTTTTTTCCAAAAGGGATGACTATACATTTTTTGGCATTTAGTTTAAGGCCGTGACTATGGCACCAGTTGTCCGTTTCAGTGAGGCCTTTTTGTAGGATGTGTGTGTCTGCTGGTGTATCGACTATGGCGCCTAGTTTGCAGTCATCAGCCACAACCCTCCCATGTTTGCTTTAACATCTGAGAAATAAATGCCGAACAAGAGGGGTCCCAGGACAGATCCCTGTGGGACACTACTTGTGACTGGCTTTGAGTCTGACATTGCTCCAGCGATTTTAACTTTATGGGTTCTGTCCTTTAGCCAGTTTGCAACCCATCTAGTGACATAAGGGTTTACTTTAAAGCTGTTTAGCTTATCTATGATGCCTGAGTGGGGTATTGTGTCAAAGGACTTAGCCAAGTCCAGGTATGCTGTATGGACTGCTTTGTCCTCATCAATGGCTCTACTGACTGTCTCAGAAAAGTCAGCCAGGTTTAAAAGGCAGGATCTGCCCTTTACAAAGCCGAACTGAGTGGGGTCAAGTGTCTGTAGGTCCCCTATGTCTCTGTTTATGAGTTCCATAATGATTCTTTTCATAGCTTTGCAGACCAGGCTAGTTAAGCTTATGGGGTGGTAGTTTCCAGGGTCTGTAGAGGCACCCCCCCTTGTGGAGTGGGACCACTGTTGCTGTACGCCAGTGTTCAGGTACATATCCCGAAGTAAGGCTAAGGTTAAATAGCATTTTTATGTGTGGGTTTAGCTCCTCTTGGAGTTCACGTAACATGCACCTCGGGATACCATCAGGTCCCATTGATGCTGTGTTTTTTGCTTTCTTTAGGGCGGTTCTCACTTGGACATCTGAGATGACAGGTAGATATTTCTTCTTTTGGGGGTGAAGGAGGAGAGAAATCTGCACTGAACCTGTCAGCCAGAATGTTAGCAGTATCTGTGGGTTCAGTGTATTTTTTGTTGTTGTGAACCAACTCTGAGCATATCTGAGGGTTTCCGCCCAGGTTTCTAACATAGCTGAAGAAGGCTTTGTGGTTATCTTTAGTGTCCTTAGCGATTTTTCTCTCAAAGTTTGCCTTGGATGTTTTTATGAGAGAACGTAGTTTTTTGCTAATGTTGATCAGAGATGTCTTCCCTTCATGGGATTTCGCTCTGACATGCAGTAGCTTCCTTCTTTTGTTATACAATTTGTTTATGGCTGAGGTCCACCAGACAGGATGCTTACATTTGGTGGAGAGGGACTTGGATTTGTTTGGGATTGCATGATCCATGCATTCTTGGAGATGTCCATAGAAAGCATTTGTGAAGGATTCGGCATTGTGGGATGTGGTATCCACTGGCACAGTGGGCTTAAAGGACACCATCTCAGTCTTAAGAAGAGTGAAGTCTGCTTTTGAGAAGTTTTTCACTGTGGTCTTTTGTGCTGGGGGTGGAGGTGGGATATGTATATCCAGGGTGATTAGTTTGTGGTCAGATCTCACTAGTGAGGGGTATACTTCCGGTGTGGAGCATTTTGTCCCCATGTTTGTGATGATCAGGTCTAGTATATTATCTCCCCTAGTGGGAGAGGTGACTAGTTGTTCCAGTACATTTGAATTTATGAATTCCAGGAACCTTTGGGCTAGGGTATTAGGGCTAGAATAATGTACCCAATCTATGTTTGGGTAGTTGAAGTCTCCCAGTATGATGGTATTTTGTCATACATTCATATCCTCCAGTGTCTTCAGGAAGGCTGAGTGGGGTTCTTGAGATTGGGAGGGTGGTCTGTAACATGCTGCCAGTTGTATAGCAGTTTTGCCTATGGTTAGTTGCACCTGTATGGTCTCTGATGCTTCATGTGTTGCTACTAACCTGGAGGTGTGGGTGTACTTTATGAATATGGACACTCCCCCTCCCTTTGTGGTTCGGCCCGGGTTTTGGGGCCGAAATGCATGATACGAGGTATAGCCTGGTAGCACTGGGGTGCTCTCAGGAGCCTTGAACCAGGTTTCAGTTACTGCACAGACATCAATGTTCTCCATGCTGAGGAGTGCATCAAGTGCCTGCCTCTTGAGATTTAGACTTCTGGTGCTGAGCAGCATTACCCTTAGTTTTTTTCCATTTTTGTTTTCTAAGGAGGTGGGTTTGTCTTTTGAGCCTTGCCTAAAAAAGGCACTATGGGGGTGGCAAGAGCCTTAGCCAATATCCGGAAGCCCAGTGGTGACAGGTGTAAGCCATCCCTTGCGAAGCAGCGTGGCTTGTCCAATACATCATCCCAGGCAGACAGACATTGGATCCCCTTAGAATGACACCAGTACTTGAGTCAATTGTTAAAGTTGATCATCTTGTCTTTGTATTGTGGTATCATTCTTGGTGAGGGCAAGATGCTGCTCAGGGTCAGGGTCATACCAGCCTGGGCTACATAATCGGAGAGCTCCTCTATGTCTCTTTTCATGTAGTCCAGGGAGGTATGTCTCAGGTCATTCACACTAGTCCAGGGAGGTATGTCTCAGGTCATTCACACCAGCATGGGCAATGACGGAGTCATATTTGCACTTGCTTTGGAGTTGACACCATGTAGTTCCATAGCCCCTCTAAAACTGCTGGCTCGCTTGTCACCATGGTATTTTAATTGAACTGATTGCTTATTACAGAGCTTTTTGCTCTGACCCAACTCTTCGAGCTCTTGAATCTACTGGATGCACTTGAAGTGTTTTCATTTAGAGAAAAGATATGTAAAAACAAATTCCATGTATGGGTCTCTGCTTATGCATCTGTCTCCTCTGCATACCCTTGCGTGCCTTCCCCCAGTACCTCACTCTTTTCTTGGTGTACTACTCCATGGGAATCTGCAATCTGACCCAAGACAGGATGTGAAAAATGGTCACTTGATGAAGGAGCAGCAATAAATTTGCACTAGCTGAAAAACTTCTCCTGGTGCTTTCTAGAGAAATAACTGTCTGTAAACCAGGAGGATCAGTTTAGTGAGCTCATTCATTCTCTAATTCTCATTTTACATATTTCAGGGGTGCAGGGTGGGCTAGACCCTATTCTTATCAATGGAGTGCATAAGGCAGAGAACTAATATTGAATGCAGTATCAGTCCGTTGCAGGATGTATGCACACAGACATATAATCACACTGTTTCTCTCACACACAAATACATGCCTTGAATCCGTGCGCGCGCGCGCGCACAGACACACACACACACACACACACACACACACACACACACACACATACTCACAATATATATATTTATAGGTATTTTTTTTTTTTTTTTTGTAATTGCCAAGGCACCTGTTGCATTTATATGAAATATGGAATAAAGTCTATGCACCAAAAAAAATTCAAAACCGACAAAGGAAAGACATGAGTAGATGGGAAGTAGAAAATTCACCCCGAGAATCACTCCTGTGGCTCTACTCAACAGAAGCACTGGGAGCTAAGGTCAGTTGGCACAATGCCAGGGTAACCCTATGGGCTAGGCTTGTAAAGGCTCCAGGGCCATTAACCTAGTGCATATCTCTGAACCTATGAAGGCAACATGTAGAAGACATTTCAATCAGGAACCAAACTAGAGAACCAAATCATGTTAATCATAAATGATAAAGGGTGTATCACTCCACCTTTCTATTTCTTTTATACTTTATATTGTTGGTAGAATGAGACCTATAATATTGGTAGTTGTTGGTAGAATGAGACCTATAATATTAGTACTTGTAGGTAGAATGAGACCTATAATATTGGTAGTTGTTGGGAGAATGAGACCTATAATATTGGTAGTTGTTGGGAGAATGAGACCTATAATATTGGTAGTTGTTGATAGAATGAGACCTATAATAGTAGTAGTTGTTGGTAGAATGAGACCTATAATATTGGTAGTTGTTGATAGAATGAGACCTATAATAGTAGTAGTTGTTGGTAGAATGAGACCTATAATATTGGTAGTTGTTGATAGAATGAGACCTATAATAGTAGTAGTTGTTGGTAGAATGAGACCTATAATAGTAGTAGTTGTTGGTAGAATGAGACCTATAATATTGGTAGTTGTTGGTAGAATGAGACCTATAATAGTAGTAGTTGTTGGTAGAATGAGACCTATAATATTGGTAGTTGTTGGTAGAATGAGACCTATAATATTGGTAGTTGTTGGGAGAATGAGACCTATAATATTGGTAGTTGTTGGTAGAATGAGACCTATAATAGTAGTAGTTGTTGGTAGAATGAGACCTATAATATTGGTAGTTGTTGGGAGAATGAGACCTATAATATTAGTAGTTGTTGGTAGAATGAGACCTATAATATTGGTAGTTGTTGGGAGAATGAGACCTATAATATTGGTAGTTGTTGGTAGAATGAGACCTATAATAGTAGTAGTTGTTGGTAGAATGAGACCTATAATATTGGTAGTTGTTGGGAGAATGAGACCTATAATATTAGTAGTTGTTGGTAGAATGAGACCTATAATATTGGTAGTTGTTGGGAGAATGAGACCTATAATATTAGTAGTTGTTGGTAGAATGAGACCTATAATATTGGTAGTTGTTGGGAGAATGAGACCTATAATATTAGTAGTTGTTGGTAGAATGAGACCTATAATATTGGTAGTTGTTGGTAGAATGAGACCTATAATATTAGTAGTTGTTGGTAGAATGAGACCTATAATATTGGTAGTTGTTGGTAGAATGAGACCTATAATATTAGTAGTTGTTGGTAGAATGAGACCTATAATATTGGTAGTTGTTGGGAGAATGAGACCTATAATATTAGTAGTTGTTGGTAGAATGAGACCTATAATATTGGTAGTTGTTGGGAGAATGAGACCTATAATATTAGTAGTTGTTGGTAGAATGAGACCTATAATATTGGTAGTTGTTGGTAGAATGAGACCTATAATATTGGTAGTTGTTGGGAGAATGAGACCTATAATAGTAGTAGTTGTTGGTAGAATGAGACCTATAATATTGGTAGTTGTTGGTAGAATGAGACCTATAATATTGGTAGTTGTTGGTAGAATGAGACCTATAATATTGGTAGTTGTTGGTAGAATGAGACCTATAATATTGGTAGTTGTTGGGAGAATGAGACCTATAATATTGGTAGTTGTTGGTAGAATGAGACCTATAATATTGGTAGTTGTTGGTAGAATGAGACCTATAATAGTAGTAGTTGTTGGTAGAATGAGACCTATAATATTGGTAGTTGTTGATAGAATGAGACCTATAATATTGGTAGTTGTTGGTAGAATGAGACCTATAATATTGGTAGTTGTTGGTAGAATGAGACCTATAATATTGGTAGTTGTTGATAGAATGAGACCTATAATATTGGTAGTTGAAAAGATGAGAGAAGTGTAGGTAGAACAAAGCCTCTCACAAAGGCAATTGGAAAGGTCAGAGAACCCCAGTGCTTTTTAAAAAAAAAACACCTTTATTAAATTATCACTTGTGACATAGGCAAATTTACATTCATATAAAAGTAATCAAACTATATTAACATAACAAACATATACTTCACATATATCCTAACCTAAGCAATATTACATGAATTATTCAATTCCTGCCTTTTTTAAACCAGAAATATCTTTATTAAACCATCACTTACTACATAGATTTATATAAATGAAAACAAACAACACCGACACAATCCTAGTCGCAAGCATTTTACTTCACAAACCAAACTGACGCACTCCCAGTTGCAAAAATTATACATCGCTTTTATAGTCTACCCAATCTTTTTCACTCGGACATTACATAGCTTTAAGTCATGCAACCTTTTAGACCTCATTACTCCCTTGTATGTATTGTTCCCACAATTCCCATTTTTTTTCTACATAATTTGCTTCTACCGTTTTCTAAAGATCTCAATTCCATTTTTATCTCTGTTACTATATTCACTCCTTCCAGTATAGTTGGTTTAAATTTTGATTTCCATTTTTTAGTAATTGATTTTTTTTTTTTGGCAGCCACCATTATTAGACACAGCAAGGCCTTACCATGTTTGGGCAATTACGAGTTTGTATCATAGCTCAGAAAAATCATCTCCCTCATCAGACCAATCTGCCCACTCCGCATCTCCAACAGTGCATCCTGCAGGGAATCCTTAAAGTCTGCCAGTTCATCACACTCCAGAAGTAAAATGTTTGACCAAAGATTACCTGTACATGTGGGGATGAAGACATTTGTTGAAATTACCTGCACATGTGGTGATGGTGTGTAATCTTAAACAGGTAAAAAAAACAATTAGACATGTAGTAATGAAGGTATGCAAGCCTAAATATAGTTAAAAATTACCTGATGTGGTAATGAAGCTGTGTAGTCCTAAACATAGTTAAAATTAAATGCAAATGTAGTGATGAAGGTATGTCATCCTAAACATTATTAGAATTACCTGCACATGTGGTAATGGCGTGTAGTCCTAATACCACCTGTACATGGATCAAGTCATTTTAGGATGTATTAAGTATACTGAAAAAAAAATATGAGGCCTGTGTATTTCAGATGAGAGTTTTAATGAATTACTGATATAGAAACATGGAAAAGTGAAATATGCACTAATTTCTAAATCACTAACAAAAAAAAAAAAAAAACTTAAGTGTTTATAATTGCTGCATTCACGTAGCTAGAGGTCCAGAAGACGTTTCCCATCTATTCTTTTAGACAGTATTTCAACTTGTTTTGCACTCCAGCTTTCAACTCAGTAATAAGTGTGATATTGAAAATTACTACTGTGTATTTTGAATTTCTCTTAGTGTTCCAGCAGTGATCCAAGGTCTATTTTTTCCTCTTTTCTCTGCACTTATGCAACCATGGAGTTTGTTTATTTAATTTAAGTAAGGAAGTGTGGGGTGGTAAGGGCCCACCACATGGTTTAGGTAGAATGGGAATCCCTTTAAGACAAAATCTATTCATTTTTCATTGGGTTGAAGCCTTCACATGTTTTTGTTTCTTTATCTGTTTAAACCTGTATTCTATATTGTGTGTGTGTGTTTGTATGTATGTGTATGTATGTATATGTATATATATCTGTACTATATTTCGCATATCGTCTACTCAGAGGTGATCTCTGCCTGACATACAAGGCCATGTCAAACCCAGAGCTGTTGGACATGCTACACTTAAAGAAATCCCAATCCATCAGGGCCACACGCTCCAGGGACCTAAACCTTGTCATCACAATGAACAAAACATGCTGGAGGGATAGGTTCCTGACCCAGAGACTCCCCGTACTCTGGAGTAGACTGCCCATACATGTCAATCAGAGCGCCTCTTTGGCCCTCTTCAAAAGGAACCTTGACAACTGGATGGGAGATAGGAAATTTACCCCAGGGATCACGTCAGTCGCCCTGCTAGACAGGGGTCCAGGGAAGTAAATATTGTGGGATGAAATAGCCAGGGAATTGTTATGGCTAGGCTTGTATAGGCCCTAGGGCCGATAGCCTAGTACCAGCCTATGGACCTATATATATATTAGAATCTGTAGAAAAGCTAGAGGTACACATTCATGTGGGATTTTATGTTACTCCGGTTTCAGTTTAAGAGGTTTTGGAGAGCTTTCAAAAATTTTAAGTTGTTTTTTTTTTTTTTCAGAAATGTGATGGAGAATCCAATAAAGAAGATATAATTTACTTTTTTAGCGTGCTATCATTGCAATAGTAGCAATTACTTATAGGATGGCATATGCTTTTAGCCTTCAGACAAATATTTCATGAAAGAGGTGATATTTTTAGTAGTGCTTTCTGTTTTTCTTTTCTGAGGATAGACTGACACTTAAATAATGGATCAAATGGTTATTCGATGGTTATTTGAAATGAGGGGTCATTCTAATAACATCTGATGGACTATAATTCATAATAGTATAGCTTTAAAAATGTAATTCAGTGCCATCAATTCAGTTCTGTGCATACAAATGTTAAAGTTAGCTAGTGTCCTAAATTCATGCAGGCTTGATGTAATATTTGCCACTGAATGTTCTGGAGTACTTGGAATCAGAACAGCTATGTTACAACAAGAATTCTTATTACCTCATAGCGCTTTGTCTCTCATGTCCTAATGTCATTTAGCAACATCTCCAATGGCTGGAATGAATAAGACTTGGTATTAACATATCCCTATTTGATGCCACTTTGGATGATAAATTCAATGAAGACTGAAGAACCAAATTTAACATAAGAAAATTGTTCCACTTTGTCTGTTTTGTGAAGTTTGTCAGAATTTCTCAGAAATGGTAAAGTTTTAATATTTCCTTGGGGTTAGACCATTTCAAGGCATCAGCTGCTTTCTGTGTGCCTAAATTAAAGACAACTGATGAATACTGCTTGGTCAGTATCTGTCCATATCAACATCAACATTATGAGGAGTCGAGAAGTAATACTGAAGCTTGTATTTGAACAGGGTGGGAGCCAAATTCATACAAATTCATATTAACAGTAGAATTCTGTTTCAGAGCTGCCATGCACACTGTTACCAGCTTTTGTCTTGACTTGTCACCACACTTAGATAGTCATGCAGATAATTAAGCGTTAACTGTGTATAGCTGACTGGGGGGAGGAGACCTAAGAATTAAGTCTACTATGCAAGAACTATGAAAACTTTTAAGGGTCCCATTGTACTTGGTATGTATTTCTCCAGTGCATGAATTTGCTCATGTTTATTTGTTAATCAAGGAACAAAGAGATCTGATAAGTTTATTACAAGAGTGCAGTGATCTGACAGTATTGAAGACAACTGAACTGAATACTACCCTAAAATCGAAGGAGGGGAATTGGAAATGTAAATTCTGGGATTCATAAAGAGCACATACACACCACCTCTCAGCACTTATTACAATTACTTCCTGCTGGTGCTAAAAGACCACTTTTGCTGTAAGAATGAATGGGTATACACTGTCACAAGATGGCATACAATGTTTTGCTTCACTCGCCAAATAGAGTGGCACATGTGTTCTGTGAATTACTCTACCACACTATTAGAGTCACAGCTAATAGTTCTAAGGTGGTACATATGGCTAGTTAACGTTAGTCACGCAAATGGACCACTTCATTTGCATGCAGCCTTTGCCAGAAACACTGGTTCAGCTCCAGAGATTGCAGCCTTATTACAACTGTTGTGCTAAACCGGTCTCTAAATCAGAAACCCAGAATGCACCGAGCAAACTGCCAAACACAGATTTGCATATTATGACTAGGATTTCTGAATTCTGGGCAATATATGTGACTGTGAGATATATAAAATAACACAAAATAACACACCAAAATTTAATGCAAAGTTTTCGGGTTAACCACCCTTCATCAGTACATAGAAACATATACATTTTTTCATTATTTAAATAGGGAGCCATTTGAAATCACATGTTACAGCCAGCCTAACATCATGAATAACAATTAACTTTTAAAATGACATCACATTTAAAAAAAATTGCATTTAAAAGAAATTTGCATTTAAAACAATAATGCCTAAAACTTATCTAAAACATATTCCTATATCCTAAATGTATAAATACATACATAATAACATTATTAAAAAGTATATTAAATTAAATTAAACATTTTCTCTTTGCCTTTTTAATAATACCAGCTTTAAACTAACTGCGTTGTTCAAGCCCGGCTTGGCATCTGCATGAAGTCTAATAATCCATTCATACTCCTTCAACTCAAAAGTATTATTCATATCACCTCCCCTACTTCCCATATTCACTGTACCTATTCCCCTAAACTTAAGGGTGGTTAACCCGAAAGCTTTGCATTAAATTTTGGCATGTTATTTTTGTGTTTGGATCTATTTTGCGCAGTACTTCCTGTTGGTTTTCTGACTATTGGAATTTAGCTGGTACTGTGTATGTCAAGGTTAAGGGAGAGTTTCAGCTGGCGTCATGAGTTTGATTGATACTTTGAGTGCTGTGGTAAGAGAACCGAATGGTTCAGTAAAAAGATTCCTATGAATGCAGAACAACCCACTGTTACAATTAGTGTTTAATGCAACTCCTTCATTGGTAACCGCTGACCAGATGCAGAGGAATTTAAGAAAATGTTAGAGAAAAAAGTACAAATGTACAAACAACTCCAGTGGCAGCGGTTAAGCTTTCAAGCTTATTTGGAGTTGGGTGTTGTAACATGAGGGCTAAGAATATTAAAAATGCGTATGCGAACACTTACACAGAACTTCTTGTGCAATGGCAGCAACTCAATTTAAAATTGTGTGCAGATTACATGAGACTTATGAATAATTTCTTTGAACCAACTGAGAAAAAACTTATAGAAGAGATAGAAAAGCTGAAAAATGCCATTCTCAACATGCCTTATGTAAGTTCCAGTGGGATGTATCAAGCAGTATTAGATCATCTTCATTTGTTTGATACTAAACTGGAGTCTAAAAATAAGCACAAACTGCAACGAGACATTAATGATTTCAGAAACGGACATATCTTTTCGTGGCCGAGAAATGAAAACCAAAGTTGGTTTTCTAAGAGTGGTACTGTTAACTCAAAAGAAAAAGTTAAAAATTCTTTAGATCAATTAGACACTTTTGGGGCAGTACAGTCAGCTATGGAACCACTGTCCAATCAGAAAGAGCACATGGAAATTCAAGAGTCTACTACACCCAATCGGCGACTAGAGATATCTTCAAAAGGCGTAGCAAATGACGAGGAGATTCCTATAGAAAATCAAAGGAATGGTTCCACTGACAGTGCGATACACTGTAGGGCGAAGGAACACTCTACCCTTCAATGCTCATCAGGAAGTAAGGATAAAGACATACAGGGTGAAATTACCTCTTTTTCACCCTTTCAGCTAATGCAGCCAGAGAAGATAATGATGCAACAGAAATTATCACCGAGGGGTTGGTCGCAACAACAACAAATGCAACAAACAATGGCAGGGGTGAAGAGGAAGAACAATAGCCCTGCGCTTCACAGCAAAGTGGTCTGACGCTGATATGAATAATAAAAGGTACTGTTAATCTTTCAACAGTAATATTGACTGCCGCTCAACTAGAGCTTTTGAGTAAAGGCTTGAAAATTATACCTAATGCCACTGATAATATAGTGCAGGCAGTTACAGATTTGAAATTGTTTGTTAGAAATGTAAGTTTGAAACTAATTTTTAAGGAGGTGAATTCACAAACATCTGTCTGTAAAAAATTAAGCACTTTTACACCTCTGATATGCCCAATTTTGACTGCTTTTTCAGATGTCATTGAGAAAGAATTGAGAGCATTTTATTCTAAAAGGAATATAAAGAAATTGTATAATTTGCCTTATGCTGAACATGAAGCACTAAGAATGTTAGAAAGATATGATAGATTAATAATTAAGCAAGTGGATAAAGGAGGTGCAGTGGTAATAATGGATAAAGAAAGATATACAGAAAGTTTTAAAAGTATCTTGAATGATGCTACGACCTTTAAAGGAATAAATTACAATGAAGTTGGAAAATGTATTTCAGAGGTTAATATGATAATGTATGATTTACAGTTAAATGATGATATAATGACTTATTTAACTATCTCTCTGTACCATGCCCTAGGATACCGCAAATATATAGGATTCCGAAAATACATAAATGTTTGGATAATCCACCCCTGAGGCCTATTGTCTCAGGGGGTGGTTGGATAACTGAACCGATTTCAAAATATTTACAAATGAAATTAGGGAGATTTTTGAGTAAATGTCCTAGTATAATAAAAGACACTAATAGCTTTTTATCTGATTTACATGAATGGTATGTTAAGAATGTTGGGAAGAACTTTATTTTTGTGACATTAGACATTACATCGCTCTTTACAGTAATTACAAATGAATATGGAGTGGACGCTATACGTAGTTTTCTCAATAATGAAATTAATATGCAAGCTAGAGAAATAGAAAATATATGTACATTGTTAGAGGTAATATTAACAAATAATGTTTTTATTTTTGATAAAACACCATATTTGCAGCTAACTGGGGTAGCAGTGGGCACCCCAGTAGCAAACACATACGCCAACTTGGTGTTATATCAATGGGAGAAGCATTATATTTTTAGTGAAGAAAATGAATTGAATAATAAGGTTAAATTTTATAGAAGATTTGTAGACGATTGTTTTTTAATATGGAATGGTAATATGGAGGAATTAGAGAATTATATCATGTACTTAAATAGTTCCACAGACTTTTTAAAGTTCAAAATTTTGGCATCAGAAGAAAGTATAGTGTTTTTAGATATGCAGTTATATGAAAAAGAAGAAAAAATAGAATCTACAATATATAAAAAGGAAGTAAATATTTGTAGATATATCAATAGGAGTGGTATGCATGCACCGCACACATTTAAAGGAATACTGAGGGTGCAATTAATAAGGGCTAGTAAGCTTAATACTGAAGAAAGTAATTTCATAGATCAAGCTAAGGAAATGATGCAAGAATTTAAAGGGAAAGTTGTAAATAATATATATGAGGATGTAGTAAAAGGTGGAGTAGATAGATAAAAGCCAATTTTTAGTACAGAGGTGGCACAAGAGCTACAGCTGCTGGATAAAAAAGATAATGTAGTGAGATATGCCACTACATTTAATGTTAATACTAAAGATATACGTTATATGTTAGAGAAAAATTGGCTTATTCTAATGGCTATGCTCAAGATTAAAAATATAGTAGGAGAGAAACCACAATTTTCCTATAGGAATTCTGAAACTTTAAAGCAAAAAATATGTTATAAGGATTTTAAAGAAGTAAAAGAAAGGGCTCAATGAAAAATAGGGACAAAAAATGTTATAATTGTAGTTGTTGTGATAGATAACTATGAACATCCTGTAACTAAAGAAATATTCACCTTCAATACCCCCGTAAACTGTAATACGACCCAAGTAGTATACTTAGCTACATGTACATTATGTACATCATTTTATGTGGGTAAGACCACTAGGAAATTGAGAGAACGGATAGCAGAACATAAATCAGAGATTAGAAGGAAAGTAGTAACAAATGCACTGAATAAGCATATCTCTGACAATAATAGTACCCACAAATTTAAGTTTAGGGGAATAGGTACAATGAATATGGGAAGTAGGGGAGGTGATATGAATAATACTTTGGAGTTGAAGGAATATGAATGGATTATTAGACTTCAGGCAGATGCCAAGCCGGGCTTGAACAATGCAGTTAGTTTAAAGCCGGTATTAATAAAAAGGCAAAGAGAAAATGTTTAATTTAATTTAGTATATATTTTTTAATAATGTTTATTATGTATGTATTTATACATTTAGGATATAGGAATATGTTTTAGATAAGTTTTAGGCATTATTCTTTTAAATGCAAATTTCTTTTAAATGCAATTTTTTGTTAAATGTGATGTCATTTTAAAAGTTAATTGTTAATTCATGATGTTAGGCTGGCTGTAACATGTGATTTCAAATGGCTCCCTATTTAAATAATGAAAAATGTATATGTTTCTATGTACTGATGAAGGGTGGTTAACCCGAAAGCTTTGCATTAAATTTTGGCGTGTTATTTTTGTGTTTGGATCTATTTTGTGCAGTACTACCTGTTGGTTTTCTGAGATATATAAAATAAGTCAGTAGCTGATAATTGTGGTATTATATATACTAAAATGAATTGCAGTCTCTATGAGAAAAAATCACCTTACTTAAATTCATAAAGTGGGTGGCTTTTGTGCACTTGAATCCTTTGGATTGGTTTGATAATTAAAGCTGACTGTCTACTAATTTCCCAAACACAGCTTTAACAGGATTCACATTTCTCTGTGTAAATGCTACATTAATGTTATGTAACGTAACTCCTACCAGCATCACTGAAATGTTTTGCATCATGTCCAGAATCTTGGGGTGATGGCTTGTTATGAATAGCTACACTTGTTTATATATGAATTGGAGACCAGCTACAGGTAAAGTTGTAATTACTTGTTAGAGGTGTATCTATGCAGTCAGTTACATTAGAAAACATACTGCACATCATTTTTAATCAGAAGTCATAAAATACAGTTTTAGGCCATCCCTCTTATATGTAGTTATGTAGAATGTATTGCTGGACTGAGAATTTTATACATTTTGGAATGTGAAATAAGAAAAGAATTTTAGAACGCCGATACAGTGTGTGTAATGTCAGACAAAATGGTGGACTTTCTATAAACTGTGAAGAAAGAATAGCACACTGTGACTATTGGTGTGGACTCCAAGAGTTCTAGAATCGTGACTGATTAGTCAGAACAATAAATGCTGTCTAATATAGAGTCAAAATGCAGTATTTAAGAGCTCTGTGGTTTATACACCACACACGTGTTTTTATAGTAAACAAAATAAAATGTTGCTGTTATCAAACATATAACTGATCTTATTAATCAAAGTGTAATACTGACTTGAATGCATGAGAGCTTTTTTCTAATATCTATAAGATATCCATCCATTTTCCAGATCACATTTTGTGATGAGGGTTATGATGATAACAAGCTAAACAGGATGGGCTAGGCAGGCTTACCCAGAGAATAGTAACCAACTCTTGTATGATCCCCAGATATTCCTAGGCAAACAGATTTAAGTATCTTCAAAGTGTCTTGGGTTTACTTTAGGGCCTCCTTAGAGTAGGCCCTTGCAGCCACCCATGGGCAGTCCCATGAGATGTCAGAACCACTTCAACTGATTCTTCCAAACACAGAACTTTGGCTCCTCCCAGATTGTCAAGCTGCTCCTCACTCTGTCCTTAAGAATAAGCTCAGTTACCCAGTGCAGGAACCTCAGTTCTGCCACTGATATCCGTGATCTCATCCTTTGTCATTATCCACATCTCTTGACCATGGTGAAGATTGGAACATACACCAATTGATTAAACTGAGATCTTTATCTTTTGATGTACCTCTCACTTCACAAGCACCACTAGTACTGCCACCAAACTATCTGCTGATTGGACACCTGATCTCCTCTACCTTTGCCATAAGTAAAACACTAAGATACTTATACTCCTCCACCTTGGGTAGCTCTTCCCCTGTTTTATCTAGGTCACTTCATGCTCAGTTGCAAAGTGCTCCAATATGCAATCCAGATCACAGTCACTTGAGGCTAACTAAAAAAGAATCACCTGCAGACAGTACTGCAACCCTCATAGACTAGTAGCTAGGGAAGAGCAAAGGAGCTGATTGTCCCAGGAGCAAGTTGTTAGGTGTGTGATCAGCAAAGATGCCACCTTAGTGATGAAAAATATGCATTTGTGGACCTGACTGCAGCAGCCCCAAAGTTACACATTATGTAGTGTACATTTATGGTGACTTTGTCTGACTTCTGGAGTTATAAGATGTTGGAGAACATTTTGTATGCCTGCTCTGATTTGTGAGAGAAGAAAGTATATGAGTGGCAGACTCTTTACTGTTGCCACAGGACCCACCCCTCTCTTTGGGCAATGGAGTTGTCTGCAGAGAGAGAGAGATGAATTTGAAGCAAAGGTCCTAACCTTCATACAAGATATGCTGTCAGATGATTTTTGAGCTTGGACTGGTATTTATTTTTTTTTGGGGGGGCATGCTTGCACTGTAGCAAACTGGTATGACTTATGTGAGGAAGGGACAAAGCTGTCCCTCATGAGTTGGCAACATGAATTAAGGGGAATTGGATAGTTCCAACAGTAGGACAGCATCAGGCTAATATAATTTTCATGCATACTTAAATATACTTAAATATGCTACTGATGCATGTAACTCCAAGTGAACTACATGAAGAGTAGCAGTTCTGGGTACGTTGGGGTTGCTGGAGAGATTATTATTGGAAAAGACTAAAGCAATACTAATTTTTTGAACTCTCTAACTCGGGAGAACTGGGTCCATTCTTTTTTACAGTATTGGAGATGCAAAACAATAGCTGTGAAATGCTGTCAACTTTATTTTGATGTAATATTGTCAGCTTAATGTCCATGTGAATATTTGTATTTGCATTGCTGAGGGTCACACTTTGACAGCATTTGTACTTTTCCGGATGTCATTTAAGTGAGTGACCTTCTTGAATGTCACCTTTATGCATCACTAGTCATTGACATAACATTCTGTCTGTCAGATATATTAGTGTTTACATATTTGTAATGATGAACTGCAGACTAATTTTAAGATATTCATTGGAAGGTCAACCTTCACTGATAAAGCCATTCAGGAACTTTACAAACATAACCTAACTCAAGGAATTGTTACTTTTGCTGTTTATGGCTCTTATAATGTATAACTTCACAAAGACTGGAAGTCTATAAGGATTGTTTTTGATTTTTTAAACAAATTGCATAACCATCAAAAAAATTATATTATCCTTTAGTTTAAGCGATCTGACTCTGTTGCATGTGCAGGTAATTTTAAGTTAAAGAATGTATATCACCTTGTATTGCATATAACTGGTTAATTTTCTTAAGTCATAGCTTGTGTGATGGCATAGTAAAAACATTGAGCAAGAAATTGCAATATTGCCTGTGTCCAGCAAAGGTAAAATAACTTTCTGAATAACTTTCTGGAGAGTTGTGCACAAATATTTTTACCAGCATATTACGTAATTAGGGTATACAGTTAACTAAACTTTTATGTTTAGATTTTGTTAGTGAATTTTCCTTCACCTCCAAATGTAGGAAGCTGATGGTTAGCCAGATCTGTTGTGTTATAAAGAGGCACACCTATGTCATGCCTAAATACGCATCTGTCTTTGTTTTGTGCTTCCCTGTTTTTTTTTTTTTCTTGGTTTTCATCTGTTTTGGCACAAGTTAAACTCCTCTACTGCTGTCAAAATGAGTGGTATCCATGGGTGTTGACAGGTATACAAAGTCTAAGCAATTGTGTACATTTTCATCTCTGCATTGGCACCATAACATTGACATTTGTATGTAACAAGTTACACAAATGGTTAATGTGGTACTACCTACACTTTTAGGTTGTTGTACTCCTTGCTACTACTAAACAAATGTTATATAGTTGTGAAGGGTGAAATGCAAACTGTGAAAATACAGTTGAATATGAACCAGTTCTGCCTACTGGGGGAGGCAGTTTTGTTAGCCTGGATAGACTAGAAGCATGGTGAGCCAAAATGTCATTGTTGATGCTGTCTTACAAAAGTGTACATGTGAGTGCATGCATATGAGAGAGTGCAGCGCAGGAGAATTTGCCAGGGGATAATTTACAGATGCACAGACACATATGGTAACATTTGTATTTTCAGAGTTAGCCAGGGTAATTCGCACATTTGCAGAACAGATAGCCGGTGTCTAAGACAGTATAGAGGCAAAGTTACTAGACTGGTGCTCTAGCTAGCTGTTCTGATTTGTTTAAGAGTTTGTGTTTAAAAATAATGCATCATAACAAAAGGTTCTCTGTACAAGCTGTGCCCATGATTCATCAACTAACAAGTGTGCCAATGGATCTGCGAAAAAAGTAGAGCAAGATCTGAAATGTATAGAGCCACTAGTTGCTACTGTTGGACTAATTCTACAGAATGGGTTTAACAGCATGGTGGTAGTTTTGAAGCAAAGTCAAGTCAGCATATGCATATATCCAGGTGATTCTAAGGAAGCATTATCCACTGCTGATAGTAGAAATAAAATTGTTAAAATTGCTATATAATGCCTTAAGCAAAATTATTCTCAGTGCTAGATGCTAACCAGGGATTTTGGCAAATTAAGCTAGATGAAGTTAGATCAAAGCTATTCACTTTGCCTGTAACATACCATTGAGTGGATGTTGTTTTTGACTACCATATGGCATTTCATCAGCACAGGAGATAATCTTATGTGCCTCCAGGTTGACATTCCAGTCCTCTATTATTTACATTAAAAGTCTACTTGTAGTGCCACATCATCTCTATAGAGTAGTTTTGTTGATCTGTCCCATTTGACATACTTGCTTATGTAGCAGAAGTTATCTCCAAGCCTAATCCAGGTACACACCCACTGGAAATACCTCTGAGCACTCTTCCCATTTGTGTCATTGGGTCTTTTGTATGTAGCCAGCATTTCTCCCCTCGCAATTGTATAACATTTACATAGTTTTCTTGGGACCTTGTCATATGTTTTTTCTAAGTCTAGGAAATACAAAGTTGGACTTCTTTCTCCTCTTTCATGTCTTCACCATTATCTAGTTCACTGCAGACATTGAACCAGTTGTATTTTATCCTGAACTTAATCCAATTTGCTGTTACTGCTTGGCATACTCATCTGCTCCTACCACTATGCATGCTCATCTATCATCTATCAGTCACCCTCTCTAGCACTTTCATTTAGTGAGATAGAAGTTTGATAGCTGCATTCTGTTTGCAGCTGTGAATACCCACCCCCTTTATTCTTTTACACTGCCACTAGAATGTCTGTCATGCAGTCATTAGGGATATGCCTCTTTGTCCATACTGCAGTGATTACCATTAAGAGTCACTTCTTTAATGCACACAAATTCTTGATCATATTTGTTGTGACATCATTTGAGCTTGCCACTTTCCATGACTTCATTTTCTTTAGTGTATTCTGTACTCTTTTCATTGTAAGCGTTACTGTTTCATCCTAATCTGTGCATTTGACAAAACAGCATCTGTAAAGTGTTCTTCATTCAGAAACATCTGGAAGTGCTCCTTCCATATGCCCCTAATATCTTCTGATCTGCTGGGTGGATTTTTGCTGGCTAGTAGAGATGCATACTATTAGCACAGGTCCCTGGAATAGGTCGGAGTAGGCCAAGTTCTCAGTTCACCTGGCACCAACAAATTCCCTCCTTTTTTGGTGACTTTAGCTGACATGATTAAATTACCAGAGCTTATCTTTACAGATTTAAATGGCCATTCTTTGAGGAGAATTGATGTTGTAGGGACTTGGCAAGGAACAATGGGACTGCATGGTTGATGCTGGCTCACTCATCCTAGTGGATTGAGGCTGTCTAAGATTTCTGTAGTAGCAGAATTAAGAACCCAGACAGCTCTTCTTTTTAAGCAGCATGCCACTTGCTTAGGAGGTTGCGCAAAGAATGGAAGCATACATACAGTTCCAGAAGGCATCCATTGCAGATTTTACAGTACCATTGCAAGGTGGTGGGTTATGGCATATTTCCTGGTCAGAAATATAATGCAAATTCAGCTTCCTCAGTCTTCCTAAGAAATCCTGACTTGGTTTGGGTTGAGCCCAGGCAGGTTAAGGTAAGTATGGTATACTCAGTTAATGAGGAGAGGGGCTGGTGGAGGGTAATGGTAATCTGAAGAAAGGTAGATGGGGTGAGTCACTTCAGTTTTATCTAATGCCATACAGGAACCCAGCTGTTTCTGCAGATTTTGGTGCATTTAGAACACCTTTTTGATTTTGAATTTATTTTCATATCTGGATAGCACTGAAAACATGACACGGTATAAGCAGTTTGGAAATACAGGTGATTATTTGAGCTCTACTGACTTATAGGTACTCTAACTTAGTGAATCGAAATTTGAGAGTAAATTAGAAATCAGAAATATGCCAAAATTCAAAGCCCAGAGGAGAACAGTGGCTTAATGATGCTCATAGTTCAGGGCTGTATTAATGTAAGTTGAATGTGTGATTCATTCTAGCTTATATGAAAAACCAGTTAGGACTCTAAATGATGGTTTAAGACTAATGTGTTGAGGAGAACTTTTTCACTTCAGTTTTTTGCATGGTGGTCTTCTTGGTGAGCTTAATGAATTTTGATGAAAAGGCAACCATTCTACTGAGATAATCAGGTAATGTTTCCTTTGTGCATATATTAATGATTAGAGAACTGAAAGAAAAGCAATTCATATTTAAGACTAGTGGTTCCTGACATTCGTACAGTTGCTTTTTCTGTGTTCTTTCTTCCCTTTCCACTAGATAAACTTGAGAAAGGTAGTTTTTCATACTGTATTACTATTAGATCTCTGGAGTATTACAACTCTTAGACACTACAGTTGCACTGTTGGCATCGGTCCTTTGTTGTGAATAAATTATCATTTCTTCGAAGTTTAACTTTAACCATTTTATACTGACTTAGGGTCAAGGGTAAGCACTAGACTAGCTGCCCTTGAAGGCCATTTTAAGCCTAGCCAGTTTGCCTTTTTGTGATTAGCGTATCCTATTTGGTTAGAGATTGGCCTTAGCTATCCTGTGGTCAATAATTATATATTACCCATAAGGAGTAACTGGGATCATAGCATACATGATTTGAGGGGGACCAGTGCATGTGATAAAGCATTTAGGAGCTGTCTGTGCCCATTAGTAGTACAGGGGGCAGACATGGGATAACTTTTCTGTTTCCCATCCATGGATCCAAGTTGCACTTGAATATGGACAAGGATGAATTTGTTTTATGAGGATGGGGAGTCTGTTCCAGAGCAACAGTATCCTCTGCAAGATATACCTGTCCTTCCAAACTGTTCTGTTGATGTTGCAAAAGAGTTTTAGATCTCTAAGCTGAATATTTCTGATGCCATTTGACTTGCTGATGTACAGTAAAATCTATCAGTACTGGGTTAGTGGATGCCTTGTATGCCAGTTGCAAGTCACATCTTGGCAGGCTGTAGGATACAGAGTATTGTGACAGGGCTTTGAGATGGTCCATGTAGCCCCTGTTTAGGCCTCATCTCGTTTGATTAAGGTATCTCTGTGGATGTTCTGGTTGTTGCATGTGTATGGACAGATACATACCAAAGGGAGCATTTTATTCAGTGATTGACCTAATGAGGGCTGAGTAAAGGGGGTATAAGCTGTGCAATGTAGAAGGACTTTCTTACAACAGTGGGCACATGTTGGTGAAAAGCTAGGTCACTGTGTACATAACTTCCCAATTTGTGAACAACTGTCAGGTCTTAGGGGTGTATTGTCAATGTAGTAGTTCCCTGGGGTAGATGACTTCCAAACATCTGCAGGTAGGCACCACAGGAAAATGGAAATCTTTTCATTGTTCAGTTGTGCTATTTATCATCTGAGTGGTTTGTTTATGTTGGTAAGAAAATTAGTATATGATTATTTAACTCATTTATAAGGCTATGATTGATTTAAGATTTACAGTGCTTTGAAGACTTGCAATGCTTAGAAGCTTGGTTGAAGTAAATACTATTAGATCATAGGTTTTAAGAATAGGTGGCCAAAGCAGAAATGAAATAAATGGAAATTGTACTGGAATGATGAAAACAACAAGGAGAGAAGTATTAAAGAGAGAACAAAATTCAATAAATAAAGGTAGAAAAATAGTTGAATGGCCGTGAAGTAAGAAGTGGAAAAATTTGCGATGAGTAGAATAAGAACAAACAAGATATGTATAACAAGCAAAGTAAACTATCATGGAAGATGAAAATAACATTTGATAAAATAAACATTAATATTGACTTTGATACTAAAAGATCAGAAATAAAATTTTAACAACTTCAAGATCTCCAGCTGAAACTTAAACAGTTGAAATCCATTAAATTCAATAGAAGTATAATCAAACAGAGTTTAGAAGAAGTAGTGACTTTTCCAAAGTGAATTGTTCCAGGAATTGATATGAATACTGTTTGCAATAATAGAAAATGATCAGGGCATATCTTTTTATGAGACTTAGATAAATTTTATGTTTACATCAGTAGACATGACGGTGCAAAGAGGATGATGGAAAGGTATATTTCAATGGACTATGACTTTATATTCAGATCTTGCAAAATGTTTTGAAAAGTATGGGTAATTCTTTCTTTAGGGCTGGAATGTTATTGATGCCAGTTGTGAAAAAAAGTATGATGAATGAGTGGAACAGCAGAAATATTGCAAATAAACACCCAGATGTAACAAGAGACAAACATTGAGCAGTTAAGTGCTACAATATTGAGAAGGACATTGTAAAGTGCAGTAAAATATAAAGGAGGGCAAATACTGCCTCAGTGGCCTTTATGTGTTAATGATGATGTATATAATGGAGAAATAGAAATAATTTTGATTATTTTTAATGTATGGAGATTAAAGAATACATTATTTTTTGAGAAATAGACATTCACAGAAATCAAGCTAATAACATTAAATAGAGCGGGACAACTAGCTCTATGACAGATGTTTTGCAGCAGAAAATTGCAATAAGATCTTTATGAAAATTAGTTTATTTGACGATGGAAGCATCTATATTATGCTTTACCTTGATAATATGAATGAAAATTGACTTGAAGTTAAGGAAAGGCCTGACATGGATTGAGAAAAACACAAGATAAAGATTTTGAGATTGATCCAAACTTAATGAAACTGGGCAAATAAAAAAGAGAGTAAGAAATATAACCCCTGAAGAATTCAGTATCAGTAAAACATAAATGTGACTCAAGAAAACTTGTGCTGGGTTAGATCAGCAAATGGTAGTGACAAATTAAATACAAAAACAAAAAAAGTAAATGTTCAGGGTAAATAAGAAGGTAAATGCATCATGAGTTGATCACAAATGGAGGGAGAGGCAAATCAAGTTAAGGAACTTGGTGAGAAAATGGGGCAGATGCCAGTTGTGGAGCAATATATCTTTAAATGAGGCTAAAAAGGATTATAAAAGTTTACTTCAAGCAAAAAGATTTTTTGCAGAATAAAAGTGGGAACAAATGCTATTGAGTAAAAACTAAAGATAATTTATTCTAGAAATTGATGGCTAATGGAATTGGGAAAGATTGTGTAGTAATTTGGTTCATTAATAAGGTGATAAAGTGTGGGATGATTTTTCCCCAAGAAATGTAGCGCATATAATGAAGATATGATAATTCCATCTAATTTCAGGGACTTACTCAAAGTCGAGATATAATTAATAGGTTAATAAATCTATATGTGTGTGTATCGAGAGAAAGAGAGAGAGATTTATTCTCTCAGGTCACATGTCCAGATTATCAATGTTCCCATGTCCCAGACCTAACTGAGTAGTGAATGAAGTCTGTAAAGTTGAGAATGTTTGGGCTGATATATTAGGCATTCAGAGAGACAAAACTATTAATGTTGGACTTTCCAAATTATTAGTGAAAATGCATATTTAAAATGATTGTCAAAGACTGACCCAACATGCTGTCAGCTAATAACATTGTGAAATACTTTAAAATGTTTTCTAACATAATTTTAAAGAGCCAAGAAGAAGAAATTAATAAAATAGGAAAACCACAATTTCAGTCTGCATATATCAACAAAAGATCTGCACCTCAAGCATGCTATCTCTTGCAAACAGAGTCACATTTCTTCATCTTGAATCTGTATTTAACATCAGTAGAAGAACATTATGTCTGTGCTTGCCAAGTAAGGGTTATACAACAGAAGATAATTAATATACAGACTTAGACAAGCATAGGCATTTCAAAAGAAAAGGAACATGCCCAAAGAAAGTAAGACAAGGCTGTACATTACCACTTTGGCTTTTTCTTGATCTGCAGATGAATGTTTAGAAGGATATTCCACTGAAATAGATATACCTAGAGTCAAGTATGCAAGTCTAGTATACATACTTTGTATTATGTTATGCTGATGACATAGTGTTACTGATATTAAGTTGTACAAGAAGTACAAGCTCAACTAGTCAAGTTAGAAAGAGACTTGGGGGAATGATTTAAAGATAAATACAAAAGTAAATATTAATCGCAATATAAAGTATTTAAATCATAGCTTAGAAATTACAGAATAGGGGGAATCTATAGTTATAAATACTTCTATTTTTTCTGGCACTGGCTCAGAGTTTGCATATTTATGGACTGAAACAAAGAATAGATACTCAAATGTATGTACAATACTGCCCTTACTTCAATAAAACATTTAAAGTTGGAATAAAACTATTAATGTTGGCAGTTATATGCAGAATAAATAGCTTAATAACATATGGGGTAGAAACACTGAGACTTGCCAGATTCACTTCCCAAAATGTACATGCAGAACTCCCAGCAGTAGGGGAGCAAGCTTTAAATAAAATGGCAGTATTAAACAAATTAGATTATAAAAATGTTGGTGAACTCTTTGGGCAAGTTTGGGAAGAGTAAGAAGAACGGTCACAAGAATCTTTGTGTAATTCAAACTATAATGTGGTTCAAAACATGCTGAATACATTTGGACTTAATACTTGAAGAAATATTTTTAAATTGTTACAATAAACAGCTCATACATACTATATTTCAGAAGGATTATCTAAAAAAAGACAAAAATGGCAGGGTAATATTTGGGAATTTTGGTACTTTTTATGTTCAGGAAATTATCCACTGTTAATTACCATGAACATTTGTCAGTTCTACAAAGAAACATACTAAAAGTTTATCTAAAATGTTGAACTTAATTTATTTGATAATAATATGTTTTTAGAAGCTATATCAATCTAATTAATAGAAACAAACAAACAATCCAATCTAGTTAATAGAACAGTAAAGATGTAAGTAAGGGAGTGAGAAGTAGAATTTAACTCATTATATTGACTCATTCCCTCTAATGCAACTCTTTAATTTTATGCTATAATTTCCAGTGGTTGCATCCTGATCTTTTTGACAAAATCCAGTTTCATCCTCAGTTTAAAATAAATATTCATATCTATAGAAATATGTAATATTAAAAATGTAGACAGTAAACTGTTCAGCACAAGCTGATTTTTTTACAGTGGTAGGTATCATGAGATTCTAGGTCATGAACTACATTTCGTAAGTCACAATAAACAAGTAAATATTAATTTTTGAAATGTTTTTAAGTGACTAAGACACTCAGTAACCACTTAAACTATACATTTACTGTCCGTAACCTTTTTAACTAGTTGTGAGCTTTCATGTGAGGCTAAGCAATTAATGTCTGTGTTACTTGGAGGTTATAATTTTTGTATTTCTCTGAGTATGACAAAAATAATAAACCGTATATGAACATCTTTCATTATCACTTTAGATACACAAGAGAGAGTTTTGCATTATCCATCATGTAATCTTTAAAAGAAAATCTTTCAGAAGCTTTTTTGTAGCATGGTTTTGGAAGAATGTATGCAAATATAAACAGAAAATGTTAAGATACCTCCAGGTGTTCCTCTAGGATCATCATAGTGACTTCTCTAGGTGTCACCAGGGTTTAATTATTTGGTTAAACTGTAAAGTTTATACTGAGGGAGGATTAAGTTCCTTAATGTAAATTTTAGGGTTAAGATAATAGAGTACTATTGTGGGCAGATGAGGAGGACTTGTATTAAATATTTATATATACTCTGTCTCTTTCATAACTTCTACACTAGATATAATACACATGTACCAAAGCCACTCAGATTTAATGACTGGACATAATGTTTATAGTTAATGTGCATTTTTGTCTTGGGTCCATTCCATACATATTGTTCCTTCGCTCATTCCTGTAGATTAAATCCAGCTGTTAGTCAAATGTAACTATGTAATAGTGTATATGTATAGCTGATTGATAGCATATTGCCATTATTTTGTAATAAAAGGACGATCTTAAATATCTTTAAGAGTAGTGTTAATAACTACGCAAGTCATTTGAGCAATGGAATATGTATACTTATGAGTAAATTGAGTTAGAAACATAACTGTTGTACTCACTACTGACTGTGCTTATGATTGTATGTGGTAGGATAATACTTCAGTGAAGAATTATCTGGAAGACCCAGCAATATTTACTTAAAATGTTAATGTTTTAACACGTACTGTAGCCTTAACTTTTAAAACACATAACTTGTAATGTAATTTTTTTTTCTGAACTAGTACCAACATATTTTTAAATTCATTGCTGCTGTTTGTTAATTCACTGGAACTCCATATACAATAAAAATATTTATATGCGACGCCACAGAGTTCTAGGACTTAGTTACATCAATTATGTCCATTGAAACAGTCTAAATATTTATTTTGTGGTGATAAATTGTGATTGACTTTGAAAATGTTGCTGTTTTTCCTAAAAACAAAGTGCTGTGTTAAAATTTTATTGAATTAAAAACATTGACTACTGTGGAACTATATTTTAATATAAAAATCATTACATCTTTGCTGCTTCAGTGTGCAAAGAGTGTACTGTTAAAGTTTAATGTTTGCAGATGTGAGCTAGGTCAAAGGTGATTGGCCTGCTTAGACTCTAGCTTGCTGATTCTTATCCTTCTCCCTTGGGCATGTAATTATGGAAACAAGAAAACTTCTTTTAAAGATGGAAAAGCAACAGCCAGAGGAAATCCTGTTTGAGTCTTATGTAAGCAGTTGCAGAGTGTTAATTCAGTCAGCCGGTGAAATGAGTACAATATGCCTGCTGCAGCATACCCTTTAAGGTAGAATTCAGACACTTAAATTTCTATTTTGATCATAAAAGCCCATGACATTAACAATGCATACATCTTTTAGCTAGAATCAGGCAGTTTCTAGTTCACATGATAGATTTTTTTGAACATTTTTGCACATTGAATGGAAAGAAAATCCCTAAACTTATTTCAAGTAGAGTTTTATTGTTTAACTTTAAATGCTTCTGCATAGTGCCTTATTTGTTTGGGTGAATTTGAAACTGTGTGGCATCCACATTTTGCGACACGACTGTTCAGACTGTTGCTGTTTCGATATTTAAATATCTGCTTACTGTAAAGGCAAATACTGAAGATATATTCATGTTTTGTTTATTGTAACTAACTGGTGGCAGTATTGGAGAATGATTGTTGGTGATGGGGAATTTCCACCCCCCTTCTGAAACTATATATATATATATATATATATATATATATATATATATATATATATATATATATATATAATATGTTTCATATAATCAAGACATTATGATCATTCTGACAATCAAAAAATAAACAACAAACACTGTTTTTGCAGGAGGGACCCCCTGCTAATTATATATAGAAACTGAGTCTGCACTACAGTGTGGAAGTGAGCAAATTCCCCAGTCCCTACTATTGTGATTCCCAGTATAAACAGTATTCCTGCGCTACCCACTTTCATCATGTCATACCATCGATCACATGGTCTTAATCATAAGATTGATATGAAATGTTGATCAAATGAAGAAAATGTGTGGTGTGTGTGTGCGTGTGGGGGGTGTATGTATGTGCTTACACGTTACCACTTTTACAGTTCTTCAGTTCAGTATTTAGCTGAGTCATATTTGAGTCATGTACCTTGCACACATTTGCATATAGTACAGTTGTGTATCTATTTGTAAGTTAATTCCACTGAGCAATGAAACTATTTTGTTGATGTCACTATATTGCATTTAGGTGCACAGTAATGAAGACAAAAATATAATCTGTTTATTGTACGTCATATTTATTAACTCTACCATTGCTTCATTATTTGACTAAGCAGCCATTGTTTTTCTTTAAAATCCCTCCTCAGAACATAGCATGATATTATAAAGGAAATCCTGCATCTTGTCAGCATGGACATTTTAAATACAAAATGATAATACCCTTCATAGCATTTACTTCTAGCCTATTTTATCTAACAAAATTGGCATAAAGCATGAACATAACCATCTCTGTTCTGCAGAGGAAGGTTGTAACTTTTAATTGAATTTAATAGATTTCCAGTTTCTGTTTATCTGCTTTACAACGGACATGCCCTTCTGATGTCTTGTAGTAAAAAACAAGTGACACAATAACAGAGGTTTTAAATGCAGCTCACACAAAAGTAGACATGTATTGAATAACATGTACTCTAATCCCACTCCAGGTGAATGGAGGACTGTTCATAGTGCTATACTCCTGAGTGTGCCATCCTTTTGGATGAGATGTTAAACTGTCCCATCTGGTTGAGTTTGTGATTGTAAAAGATCCCACAGCACTTATACTACAAAGTAGGGGTACTTTATTTAAAACATTATGCACAGTATTGTTTACAGTATTTGCAAAATTATGTATTTACATATTTACAATTTATACAGTGTACAATTTCCATCGCTTCCCTCTATTATATGATCATAATTACTTTCCTTTATGTGAACTTCTTTCATTGTTCTTATTAGAACCCCATTCCTTTTTCCACAACCACTATCTGATTTTTCTTAAAATTAGTGCTAATCTCCATTGATATTGAATACTATTTCATTTATCCTTTCATACTAAATAGTCCATACAACAGCAAATCATCTATTACTTGTGTATTCCTTAGTTTTATGCCTATGGTGTCCATACATAATCATATTCATATTTTTATCACTCACCTGTTTTATACCTTCTAATAATGTTTCTTCACATAATTTTCCCCTCAGTTTTGTAACCTTTGTATATTGTAAGAAAACATGTCCTTTAGTTTTCTCTTTACTACAATATATACAAACTGTTTTACTTATTTCTAATAAGGCATATTTCTTTTTACTAGTAATTAATCACTAATCACTATAAGCAATCATGGCATTCTACTTGCTTATTACACCATGGTTTAAATACTTTTATAGCTTTAATTTTTCATTCATTAAATTAGCCTAAGGATTAATATAATAATAGTGTACCATGATATTTTATACCACACTTCTTATTTTCATTTTCATTAATTTTTATTTTCCATAAACACATTTTCTTTATATCTCATTTCATCATTTATACATCCTTTTCCTCTTGATTTTTTTTAAATATCCCAATACCACTCATATTTATATTTTAATAGATGTACTACTAATTTCTCATTATTATTTATCCAAAGCAAAACTCTGTACAAATTCAAGTGAAGCAAAATATACAATCAGGTTTATTAATCTTAAACCTCCTTTAGCCATAAGTAAGGCTGGGCTCATGTCTCAAACCTCATAAAAAAAAAATGCTTGTCGTATTTCTTTTTCATAAACTATTGGTAACATATGGATATTTGAGTTAATCAGATGAACATTTTTATTAAAAGAGAACTTGTATACTTTCCAAAAACAAAAAAAGTTCATTTGTCATATATTATCTTTTCCCATTATTCCTGTCTTACATTGTGCCTCCAAAACTTTAACTTAACACAAATTTCTGAATCATCCAGTCCTTTACTTTTTTTATTTGTATGTTTACATATTTAACCAGTGTATTCAAAGCAAATAGTATATAACTCATGGGACATCCTTGACATGTGCCATTCTTTGCGTCTTTGCTTAACCATCCATTCATTAACATTTTTACTTTTTTTGTCGTATACTGGACAACAAACATTTTTAATTTTCTCTCTTAATGTTATAGTCTCTCAAAATTATCCACAAGTTCTTGTTGTGCTGTTTCAAGTCTCTCATCATAAGCTTTGTTTCCTCTTTCCTGTATATAATATCCACAGTTCCCTTACTAATTCCTGATATACTATTCCCTTTAAGCTATATATGCCATATTCCATAGTATTTTCATATTAATTTCCATTCTGTTCTGAATTATTTTAATCTTGTAGTCTGCATTGTTCAGTACTATAAATTTCCAGTTTTTCATTTTGTCTTCCTTTTTCCTTGCAAATTTTTAATTATTGCTGCATAAATCTGTATGCATAAAACCTTCTTTTAACCACTCATTCATAACTTTTAAGAGGTATTTTTTCCGCAAATCTGTAAAATTCTTATATAGTTTGCATCCTACTCCATATGGGCCTGCAATTGACTGTACATTAACTTGTCCAAGTATTTTCTTATATAAGGAAACTTCATTTTGTACATTTTTATTTTCTGTGCCTGATATTTTTTAACATTCCGTTCTTTTTATGTACCTTATTTTTATCTTGAAACATTTCCTTTACATAATTTATTATAATATTCATACTCTCTTCCGGAGACCTTCTTACCCCTCCTCTATCATCTTTCATTTCTCTCATTATGTTAGTATTTTCTTTAGTAGTTTAGCTAAACAAGTAAGCTGATACATCTTTGTTTTACCTTGCAGATAATATATTTGCTTAAATAATAATTCTTTAATTTCCTTTTAATTCTTTTTATAAAGTTTCGGTTCTGCCACAAAATATTCTCTGACTCATGTCTTCAAATCTTTTAAAGCATCTCTGCACATTGTTCTTTAATTTGCTTTTTCTGCTTTTCTTATACCTGACTAAATTTCTAAAAAAAACATTTATTTTATCTGTTTTTGAAAGAGCCACCACTTGGACCAGTTTTTATAGCATACTCTAGTGGAAATGTGATCTTTCCATAACTGTGTGTTTCTTTGCATTATCCTCCCATAATTTCTCATTCTCCATATGCCTGAATGATCTGAAAAACCTGTTATAAGTGTCTCTTCGGCACTATTTAAAGCTTGTGATGCAGTGAAGTACTCTATTTCTGCCTTGTATACACCTCAACTGTATGTCCCTGCATTAATGTTCCAAATCTTTAAGTTACCACATTTTATGACCTCATATGTTTTCTTAATATCATTGCCTCTTTTTTTCTCTCAGATCACAATTAAAACATGTCTTCAATAATCCAGTCATATTTATTACTATGTAATCAAGAATTATATGAAATTTCTCTTTATTTACACGTAACATAGGCAGACAAGGCTATAATTCTATATACCTGATTATGCCATCAGAAATCTACAGCAGTTAATCTTCCCATCATTACCAGTGTTACATTCAGTATTTTTACTGACATCCTGTAAAGTACCACTATTCCAGAACATGGTTCTTTTGTTCCATATTGTGTTTCTTACCCAAAGCTTTTCTGTTTGTAATCTGTCTTGTGTCAGAAATCTTACATCTTCCAATATCACACTTACTACACCAATTTAAGATGCCTATTCCTCTACTTATATTTTTAATGTTATTTACATTTACTGAAAACTGTAATGTTACCACCATAACTGTGTTGTAGCTTACTTGGGATTGTGTATATATTTTGAAAAATTCAAACACGTATCACATTTACGTCATCCATTTCCTTTTCTGGTTCCCTTTTACACTTATCCCCTTAAATTTTCTGATTTATATCTTCCTCCTTACTTATTTCAGAGCCTTCTTCTAAACTATGTTCTGTTCTGTGTGTATTTTTCTCACTTTTGTTTTCTTCTTTTCTATCTATATTACAATACATCCATAAATGCTTAATTGTATTACATTTATAACATTTTAATTCACATATTTTGCATCCTGACCATTTCCCCACAAACATAACATTTTCTAATGTCATAGATACTTATCAAATGATCATTATTCCCATAGAAAAAAAACATGTTTTGGGTTGACCCCAATATTTTACAATACCTGTATTTCCTTCTGTGTTTATCATGCTAGGAATGTAAACATTTTCTTTCATTTTTCAATACAATATGACAACCCTATACACCAGTTCATAATCCTCTTATCATAAACTTTACTAATGTCTATAATTTCTTTACATTATTTATTTGAATGTCTCTTCAAAGTCTCTTTTTCAACTTTAGTTCAAAATTGAGCATGTATTTTCTTGTTTCCATGTGAAATACTTTAACCACATGAATTCCAGGGATTACAGTTCTTTTTTCCTTTCTTTTCATAATCTTCCAGAAAGATTTCCAAGACAGAACCAGTCTCAAATGTAATGTCACAAAATGTCTATAACTGAATAAGAATAAAAGCTGTTACTTCTTGAGCCTTTACACCTAATGGCACCAATTATCCCAAATGCCACACCAGTCCATTTCTTTTTCTTTATGCTGGATTCTTACAGTGGACTTCCTCTGGTTGTCTATTACCTTTCTTTTATTCCTTGCTCACCACTTTCTGTACATTGTCCTTAACAGCCTCAATGTACAGTTTCTTGTTTGGATTGTCTTTCACTCCAACAAACATCTTTTTCACACTCTGGCTTGACCTGCAATAACAGTTTACCCAATATATCAATCATAGTCCTCCTGACTGGAGAATTGCAATACATCCATCATTTTGTAACTCACTTGCTTCCGATGAAGCAAACATATTTTGCTGAAATAACTCCTCTGAATCATGTAATGATTCCAACACAGCATCTGTACACCCCTCTGTGCTATCTGCCATCTTGGACACCTTGAGAGACATTCTCCCAGCCACCACTGTGTTGTTTTTTTTCCATTCCTAACACTCTCCTAATGAGTGGAGGTTCTCTAATCCCCTATGCAGATTACTCCAGCAGTGTGAAATGACACCTTGGTTCTCTATTGAGATGAAGCAAATAGCTTAATGAAACTTGATCAACAAAAAATAACTAACTAAATAAATGAAATATTTAAAAATCTGACATTGGAGCAGATCCAGGACATGTTAGAACAATTAGCTTGCATGGAAATTTCTGGAAATCCTTCAGAATGAGCTGATGACTATAGGAGATGAAGGGCCAGATTCCATAATAGTTGCTGTCAGTGTAAGTTACTTACTCCAGTACAAGTCTGCCCCTATTTCTAAAGACTTTACTCTCAGTGCAAGTGATTTGCTTCTGTGCAAGACCCATCTATAAACAGGTTTACACTTTGGGTCACATTCCAGAAGACCTGCTCTCAGTGCAAGGGACTTATTCCACCATATTACACCAGAGTAAATCATTTACACTTAGAGCAAATCTTTTAGAATCTGGCCCAGAGTTTACTTGGCTCATCTTGTCACCAGTATGATTGCTAGCAGTGCAAACTATTTAGAGGTTGAATGGATGGACATACATACTAATTACATGTATTCACAGACAAAAGTAATTCAGTCAATGTATGTCATACTGGTCTTCAGTTCTAAGCATCACCACTGCAATTTTTCACCATGTAGCTCACACATTTTAGTCTGACCCTTTAACTCATTACAACAGACTGTGCCTCCTGGCATTTCTGCAGTTACCTCCTAGTAACGCCTTTAGGCATCAAATATTCCTTGTTCATATTTGCATCAACTCCAAAACCATGCTACATACAAGGTATCAGAAGAATTTATCTTAAAACATACAGGATGGCAAACACAATTGGATTGTTTGATCTTTGTCTGATGTAGCTAAAGAGATATTGAATATTTGTGTACTGTTTATTTGTATTGTAGTAATTTTCATATTTCTCTAAATATCTCCAATATTCAGGTAGCACAGACAGACCTGCATAGCCTCATATGAAAGCTCACAGTTGAGTGAAGAAAATCCTACAGGCAGTATGCATCTTGCATAAATGGTTACTGAGAAATCATAAGCTGTTTGTAAAACATTACAAAATTAATATTCGTTGCCTTTAAACTGGATTTTATAAGCCAAAAAGTATTGAACTGAATGAATGCCGCTAATGCAAAGATTAATTTATTCTGAATAGTTTGCCATTTACAGTTTTCTAGCGACACTTACAGTTCCAGAGATATAAATATTTGCCTGAATTGTAATGTAATAACTTCATTTTTTTTAAAGGCTCATGCCACACCCACTGGGAGATGAAAGTACACACTGAAAAGAGATGTACTGCAGGGAATAAGTTAAGGCTCTGTAAACCTAAAGTGCTCCTTTAATTCAGCAGTGTAACATATCCTCTGTTCTTGTTGTTCCATTAAAAAATACCTTAATGCACCATATGACAAGCAAGCAAGCAGACCTGTAATTGTTTCCTGCTTTTAACAAATGTTTACTGTATCAATACTTTCACCTGTGTAACACAACATTGTTATACATCTCACTCGCATAATATTGTTCATTGACTCATATAATACCATTATCATTTTTTGTCACCACAATGCAGAATTCTAATAAAGCCTTGCTACTTGTGAAACAGAAGCCAGATACTAAATGTAATCACCCAGATAAATTCTCCTGTTGCACCAAAAGGAAATGTAATTACTTCAGTGTCATTGATCTTCTACTGCAGTCCAACAAAATTTATCCAAAACATGACACACATCAGTAGCCAAACACCTGCCACAAATTAGTTCTGCAAAGGCCTGGAAATAGCACATGTTAGCATAAAGATAATGTCAGGATTCTAAAGCACTAATAGCTACTGTGTTCTAATATTATAACCCTTGAGGAAATATAGTTAAAGCCCTGTTTACTCCATTGTTTATTGCATGTTAATGGCAACCTTGCTAATGCTTTATCTAATTCTTTCCGCTTAATTGCTGCAATTTGCATATACCAGACTAAACCAAGAGAAACGGTGATGCTACATCCTTTCTAGACTCCAGAAAGTATGCAGCATGCGTTTTATACATATACTGTATCACTACTGAAGACTATAAAGTCTACATTATCAATAATATCTTGGGTATGATGAAGCATTTTCTATTGTAAAACTTCTTCCTTGGTCCAAAATTGAATAAAGTGGGCTATATCCTAACAAAAAAAAAATCATTGGGGAAAAAAAAGATTTCAACCCTCTGAAACTCAAGTCATAGGAATTATATTCACCATGGAAGAATTTTGTCTACTCAGAACCACTCAGAAAATAAGCAACAAAAACAAATTGACCTCTAGTCCATTTGCAAGGGCACTTACTAGTATAAAATAATAAAATATTTTCTGATGTTCTTAATGATCATTCAACTGCTTTTTATGTCGGGTATAGATGAGAAGAAAATCCGCAAATTTATGCACTTCCATGCACACATTGCACAGTATTCGCTTGTTGGCAGAGATGAATGACATACCATACTCTGTGTCAAGCACATTTTTCTTAATTCCTGTACAAAAAAAAAATGTTATAACATATATATTTCCACATCAAAAATGTGGTAAAATACAAAATAAGTTGTCTCAAGAAAAAAAAAATGTATCAAGTACTAAAAACTTAATTGAGAAACACTAAAGTTGAAATTCACAAAGGCTTGCACGGAGTGTAAGAGACGTGCAACACTCCATGCAAGCCTCGCGATCCAGGAACAGCCCTAAGCTCCGTGTAAGAGACCAGCTAAAACGTCTCTTACACTGACTGGGCGTGGACATGCTAAATACCTCACTTGCATCCGAAAGGTATGCAAATGAGGTATATTAGCGATCCACGAAGCAGAAACCAGTCTGTGTAGGAGACGTTTTAGCTGCAGAAATGTACTCAGTTGACAACTGAGTACATTTCTGCAAATTCCACAATGGAGCGATGTCAGCTCCAAAAAAAGGTTGCATATGACTCGGGCAGCATGCCAATGGCCAAATATGTGGCCATTGGCAATACAACCCGATGGCAAAATGATAAAATTATATATATTTTAAATGGGCTGTGCTGTATAAAACCATAAAAAAGAAGGTTATAAACCCACAAATGTGGGTTTCATGCAATACATGGAATGACAATGCAGGGACCAGCAGACCAAAACCAAAATGGCCACCGTGTAGTGGTTGCTAAGGGGGCAAGCTGAGTCTAAGACATGTTTAAACCCAGCGCAGCCCCGCGCAAATGGGCTGTGCTGTATAAAACCATAAAAAAGAAGGTTATAAACCCACAAATGTGGGTTTCATGCAATACATGGAATGACAATGCAGGGACCAGCAGACCAAAACTAACATGGCTACCGTGTAGTGGTTGCTAAGGGGGGAAGCTGAGTCTAAGACATGTAACTAAGCATTAGTAGGCAGTCTCATGTAAATGAGGGTTCGGATACTGAATCTCACAGTCACATAGCAAATGAGCACAGTCTGAGTAGTGTAAGAGATACATAAGGGGGAGGAATAGAGTAGGAGATAGGTGACATCACAGGGGGGAATGGTAGAAAGAAATGCAGTTCATTGGAGGCCAGTGTAACATGACAGATGACAGGCACAGATCATGGAAAGAGGTGTGCCACTAGATAAGTCATGGAAAGTCAAGAAATGGAAGGTATACACTGTTACTTACACCAAAGTTTCTTGCTGGGCGTGCATGCGCACGTGTGCGTGCCAGAAAGCGCGGGTAGGACAGTGTGCGCGCGTGTAAGGCAGTGTGAGCATGTGGGAGCGTGTTGGGAGATGTTTAACACTGTTTGCGCTGGTGTGCGCTCGTGTAGGGCAGGCTGAGTATGTTAGAGGCTGTTGGCAGACGTGTAACAGTGTTTGCGCAGGTGTACCGCACGTTTAAACCTGAATAAGTAGATTCTGGACCGTGTAAGCACGTGTACGCGCATGTAAGCCACTGTGAGCGTGTTTCAGATAGTACGCACGTTGCTCCCCCCTGAGGAAACAGAGAGGAAAAAGGAAGCAACAGAATTAATAGGAAGCTAGCAGGGATAACTGCTGAAGTTAGCAGGTGAAAACAATTAGAAGCAGGCAATTACACAGGCAGAATAGTAGCCCAGCCCAGCACTTAAAACTCTGCAAACAGTAGTGCAGGATGTTTCCATTAAGGGACACTGCAAGACAGGAGTAAGCTAATAGAAGTGAAAACTGAAAAAGCTTCACTCCGAGCAGAAATGTTAGGGGCTGCCACAGCTGTCATAATGAGACATAGGCGACTTGCTGTGGGTGGTGACAATGCAGATGGTGCCAGACAACCCACAGTGAGGAGACGGAGAAGAGTGTACAGGCCCAGGGTCACCTACCACGGGTTACATGAGCTGGAGATAGTAGAGCGCTATAGAGTGGACAGAGAGCTCCTGCAGCAAATTGTTGAGCTGTGCAGGCCACGCCTCACACACAGAACCAACAGAGGGGAACCCATCCCAGTGGAAACCAAGGTATGTGTTGGCCTAAGAATACTAGCAACAGGTACCTTCCAGAGACCAACTGGCGATATGATGGGGATATCACAGGCAGTTCCTGGATGCCATGTCAGCACATGTCGGTGATCATGTATATTTCCCCAATGCCCATGAGGTATTGGCCAGCAATATGCGTCTCTTCCAGCAAATAGCGGAATACCCTGAGGTACTGGGTGCAATAGACTGCACGCACATATGCATCAAAGCACCAGCCGGTGAGCGGGGTAGGGCCTACATTAGCCACAAGGGCTTCCCCTCCATCAGCTGCCAGGTCGTGTGTGATGCCCAGGGCATAAAAATGAATGTGTGTGCTGGCTGCTCTGGGAGTTATCATGATTCCCACATCTGGCATTTGACGCAGCTGTACCAGACATTTGCCAGTGGGGGCATCCCACACGGACACCTAGTGGGGGATGCAGGTTATTCACTGGAGCTGTGGCTGATGACACCCATCAGAAACGCACACACACCTGAACAGGAACGCCATAATGAGGCTCACACACAAACACGTAATGTAATAGAGCGTGTGTTTGGGCTGCTCAAGTCATGGTTCCGGTGTCTGGACACATCTGGTGGAGCCTTGCAGTACACACCAACTACATGTACTCAAATTGTCATGGTATGTGCTATGCTACATAATATGATCTTGCGAAAACAGCTGCAGCAGGACCAGCACAGGGCCGGGCCAAACAGCCCCCCACCATTGCAAAGGCCATCACAGGCAGAGCGTGACTCGGAGGAGGAACAACCTGAGCCTGCCCCAGTAGGCAGGAGGAGGCGTGCCCAGTATGCCCTGGCCTTGGGAAAGAGGCAACGTATAGCACATACACTGGCTTAGTAGGAACCCTGGGAATGATACCCCTCTCTGACTCACTCATATAGTAACAGGGATGCCTAACATGACACAACCTGCTCTCAAACATGTACAGGGAGTGTAGTATGTGCATCCGACAGAGGCAGCCCTGCAGCACCACCTGAGGCATGATTGCCATGTGTTAAGCAATGTAACACCATCTAGTATATGCAAACATGAAGACCCTGCCTAACATCTCACCCTCACCAAGCATGATGCCACACTATGAAGACAAGAAGATCAAGTACAATAATTGGCTGAAGTAATGCAGTCAGTCAAAGGGGAGCCAATGTGTTACAGGCTGGGAAGATATGTGGAGCTTGACATGATGCACCACCTGCTAGGGGTGGCGTGCACCTATCATGCCATGCCCCATGGATACCGGCAAAGGCTGTCAGTACCCACAGCATGCCCTGAATAGGTAAGTCTCAAAACACAAACCCACCTTCATAGGTTCTACAAGGGATAGGAACCTAGATGTAATACTACCCCATGACAGATGTATAAACAGCAAGATGTGTGCAGTGTAAACGCACACAGTAAGGAGAATGTAGATTCAAGTCCTGTAATAGAGAACTGGGCAAGGCTCACATCAGCACCCTAACACTACCAGGTCACACCTCATACTGTGCTGTACAGCCACAAAACATGGAACAAGCTGCAAAAGGAGGGTGACTAGCAAGAAATGGCAAGGATAACCTCACCCCCATGTTGGTACCACAACAAGAAGCAGCATGGAATAGCCATGGTCAAATACCAATGGCTAAAACTGCCTCGCAGTATATAGCCTGCTGCAGACTACTGTCCTAATACCAGGAACAGCACCTGGCCTATGTCGGAATACATGAATATATCAAGCCCCCCAAACCACATTATATTGCTTGACTGAAAATACCCAGACATACACCGGTAGCATTGTACTAGCACCAACACAGTAGGAGAAAATTACCCAGATTCCATAAACCAAAATGCCCAGGAACAATGTACTACTCCCACAAGAGGGGTAAGCATAGTGGATGTGATAATCAGCAACATGTGTACTGGATGGCAAGATGAGAAGTGTACCCCTCACTGGTAAGACCAGACCATAGAGTAATCACACTGGATATGCACCCTGACCCCAGTCCCTGGCCAGAATACCACAGTGAAAACATGTGTAAAGTATAGGTTGCAGCCCTCAAACCGATGTTGAATCCACAAAGGCCCTGTGCAAGTGCAGAATATGGGACACACCACAGAACATGTTATACAGGCATTCCATGAACACAGCCAGGAATGCTTGGAGTATGCAATCACAAATAACAACAACACACAATGCCATACATGCAGGCATCTGGCATGCTGGCCTCCAGCCATTACCAAACCATGCAAGAGAATGAGGAAGTTAACACATGATAGAGCAAACATAAAAAGGGAAGTAATCACTGACCAGTAGTATGGCAACAACATATGTCCACACATACAATCCACTAAGTCCAGCCACAACAAGTATAATCTGTGAATCCAGAGGCAATGTGATGCCAGTACCAAGTACACAGACAACCACAACACCCCCCAATAAATACAAACATATGTGATAGATGCATCCATGTATCCAAACCAGAGGTTGAGCTCCAACAACTCAGTACTGTCAACACTAGTCAGGAGGAGAAGGTAACCACATACACCACAAACCCAGTCCCACATAGACCTACCACAACTGTAAACCAAACACATAAACACAGACAAATATTCCCGGAGGCCTTAATTACAAACACACCACACCAACAGAAGCCTCCAAAGTAGATCACAAGCCTCCACAACCTTCAAACATAGCACATGCAATGAATAGTACGCAAAGCTGGTGTGCCAAACAGTCACAGGCCTGAAGGAGAAACAACATGCCTGATACAGTCGTAATAGGTGTCTGTATAGGCAGACACACAGCTGTCCCACTCATCAGACTGAACAAGGGAAAGGGTAGAGTAAGCTGCTTGTATGCTGCCACAAAATGGCACTTAACCCAAGTACGCAGGTCACCCCAAAGCAAGCAGAAATATGATGCACTCAATGTCCATGCTGGTGTGAATTACCTGAGATGTACCTCCCTGGTCAATATCAAATGAGACATGGATGGTCTCTCCGAGTATGTACCCCAGGGTGGAATGACACTGGCTGTGTGCAGCATCCAACCCTCACAAAGAATGATGCCACAGTACAACCACAGAATGCTCATGTTTAGCAGCTGGCACAGTTACAGCTGTCAGTCCAAGAGGGTCTAATGTGTATCTGCTTGAGATGTCAAGCATGACAAGCCATGCTGCTGTTACAGGGATGGCTGTCAGCTGTTACCCCATGTGCGTCTGGATACTGGATAAGGCCTTTGCCGCCTCCATAGAGCCATATGTAGGCAAGGCCAAAAAGACTACCCACCACCCTAGAAAACATAAGTGGTAGGAAACATAAGGGTAATGCTGACCAATGCCAGATGTGTAAACTGCAATATGCATGCCCCTGAGGCACTTCCCATTATGGAGAACATTGATGTCTGTCCAGTGACAGAAGCCTGCTGCAAGCCTAGTGATAGCACACCAGCACTACTAGGTTATACCACATATCATGTGTTATGGCCCCAACACCTGCACCAAGACATCAAAGGAGGGGGAGTATCCATATGCAGCACAGACACCCATATTGCCAGGTAACTGACAATGCACAAAGCAGCGGACACCACCCATGTGCACATAACTGTAGTCAAAACTGCTGTACAGTCTGTAGCATGCGGCAGACCACACTCTCACACACAAGAACTCCACCCAGACATCCGAAGACACTGGACAGCATGAATGTCCCACCAAATACCAGACAAGGTACACACAAAGTACCACATAGGTGTCAAACCATTATGTATGCAAGGAGTAATCAGGGACCTAGGGACACAGGTCGACATTATTCTGTCATGTGACAGCCACAATGCCAATGTGGCTATGAAGACTGTTGATACTGGACACCGTATCATGAAAGGATTCACATCAACATCAACAGAGGTCACTGTGCCACTGTACTGTTCCCTTATCAGACCCATAATCTAGTACAATGACTCATATGGGATGTACCGTACGTGACACCTGCAGCGGTTCGGAAGACCTCATAGTTACCCCACCAACAGAATAAAGGGTATGAAATATATGTCATATGCTGCCTGGCTGTAGACACCCCAGCTGACTGCAGTCACACACTGCCTACACAGAGGCATTGTATGTCTGTAGTACAAGGCCATGTGAAACACAGGAGTAATGGACATGCTACACCACAGGAAATCAAAGCCATTGGAGCTGTGAGAGTCACAGATGTCAACCACAACACACAATGAAATAAGATGTGCTGGAGGGACAGATACATAACCCATAGGCTCCCCACACCCAGAAACAGGATCCCAATCCTTGGTAGGCAGAGCCCCTTACTGACACCCCTCAACAGGAATATTGCCAAGTGGATGGATGACCGTACATGTATACTGGGAGTCCCCACTGTGTCACGACCAGACAGAGGCACAGTGAAGAACCTCATAAATGGCCATAATTGAACATAGCAAGTGGTGGCGAAAGACACACACACTCTAGCTAGGCTTACTAATGGCCTAGGGTGTCTAGCCTATTATGAACCCATGAACCTATGAAGATACAAAACGTACAGGACACTAAGGATAATCACAAGGCTTACCCAACTGATGGTAGGAACCATGTTGGGCATCCACAGATATGCTCCAAATCACACAGATATTACAAACAACATACCAAACACACACACATATTGCTAACATACAACCTGTCAGGTGCAGTGCAAACCCCCCCCCCAGTGCAAAATACCTATCCCAGCAGATGGTCCCCTGACATTGCAGATGCTGAGGTAACAGCCATCATCTGCAAAGCCGAACACACAGCAGCAAAGGTATGTGATGGTGTCCTGTGCTGAGGCCAACATGGACCCCAAGAATAATGGAATGCAAACCACACTACTGGCCAATGTCAGCCTTACCACAGGATATGTACCCAAAGAGCAGTGTACAACAACAGTGGTCCATCACAACAAAGGTGTTGCCTGAATGGATACTCCAAACTACCACCCCAGGATCCTGACAAGCTTGTTCTGCACAGCTATGGAAAGGATCAGTATGTACCGCAGACAGAAGGCTAATGTGGACCTACTGATACTGGACCCTACACACTGTGGCTGTTGTAACTGCAGAACCGGCCCCTAAACATGTCTGACCCATATGAAGCAGTCATTAAGGTCATTGATGAGGGCTATGTGGTCCACACAGCGTAGCTGGACCGTGCACATGCTTCTAGACAATACCGTACATGTTCAGTATGGATATGTTCACCAGCTTAAATATACACCCCTATGTCAGTAGAGGGGTTGCAAAGCAGACCAAGGACAGAACTGACATGGTCAGACATTCCGCATCCATGTCAGACTACAAAGCGGATATGAGTGGCATCCCACAAGGCCTGGTCTTGGCCCCCCCCCACCCCCGTTCTGTATACATGTCCCATAGGTATAGGCCAACATGGAAGGACTGTGACTGAGCATGTATGCAGAGGAGTACAAACAGCCCACCATATCTGACCCCCAGCTGACACAAGCAACCCACCAAAGGGCCACCTACAAACAGACAACTGTAGCCATAGCCATGTCAGCAAGCTAATTGCAGAACTGTGTATAGACAACCACCGTGGATATACAGTAAGTGCCCACAAATTACCACACAGGTGTTAACCCATGAGGTACCTAACATGTAATGTGAGACCTGGGTACAAAAGGTGATAAATATCCCGCACTGGACAAACATGTGGCTGTAGTGTTCGCAGAAACATGTACAATATACCCACCCAAACATGAAGGCTGGCAGATGTAGATAAGGGGAACTCACTGTGGCTCTGCAGCCATCCTCCATCAGCATCACAACTGACTACAATAGCCCCTGTGGGATATACCACAGCAGACACCTCCATCAACTGTAAAGTCCACAACAGCACCCCACCAGGGGTAGCAAAGAGCATGAACAGATGCCATGTGTTGCCTGAGTAAACAAACTGCAGCCCCACACACCGCCATCCTTCCCAGCTACAGGAAAGCTGTGCCTGATGTATGAAGCCATGTCCAACCTGGAATGAATGAACATGTTGCAGCTTGTACAATCTGAATGGCAGTGAGCTATGCACATGAGAGACCCGAACCTCAGCACTGACATACATAGGACAAGCTGTACAGAATGATCCATAACACAGAAGGCACCCCCACACTTCAGTAAACTCCTGGTACAGGTCAGCCAGAGAGCCACATATAAACACCCCTCAAGAGGCATCCTGATGAGTGTATGGGAGATGGTAGGCTACCCTGGGTATCACTGTTATGTCAGAGGTAGATGGAGGCACAGTATACCAACCATGACATATGTAATGGCAAACTCCAGTTACAATGTGTGTCGAAGGACAAACACACCCTGTGACTAGCATCAGAAATGGCTTACGGAACATCGCTAGTGTTTGCCAATGTCCACCCATGTTGTGGAATACACTAGCAATGTTGGACGAGCCTGGTGTAGGTAGTCCATATCTGAACATATTGCAACATGGTCATATGTGCACAACTGGCCCCTACACAGTCTGTTGTGCTCACTATGAAGATGTCAAGCAGTCATAGGACTAAAGCCCAGGATACTGTCCACCACAGTGAAAGTACCGAACCAGTACACTATATGGTACTACAGTGTTAGGTCATTATCAAAGTATGTTGAGAACTGTCTGCAAAGTATCCCATGCAATTCCTGCAGGCACAGTATAATCCCTGTTGTGGCAGACACAAAGCAGTTGGCCAGTTAGTACACAACATGACACCCAACACACAATCATAAACGTGCGATATTGTCGAAGGTCACACACACCCAAATATGTGGTGGACTTCAGAGTGCAGCATATGGAAAGCTCACACTGGGTATGCTCGCACACTTTGATAAATGAGGCATATGTCAGACAACATGCCATGGAAAGGCTGAACTGGGCATGCTCACACACTTAGGCCATATCTCCGTGTAGCAGTTGGCCACACATATCTGGTATTTGTACGTGTCAGTCCAGGAACCAACCACAGCACAGCAATCAGCCCAGTGCACACAGTAAATGACCACAGAGACATAAGTGATATAGTGGATCGCCATCATATGCAAACATCTGCAACAGATACACAAGTTGGTCATAGGAACAGGGAATGCTATGGCAATAAAGACCTGCAAACAGTGGAACAGCACAACAAATATTGTGCATCCGACAATTGAACATATGGGTGTAGAGGTCAATACTAGGCTTCTTGTCCCAGGGAATGACAGCTCAGCCAGAGTGTGCTTGGCATCTGCATCCCTAGGATAGTAGGCTACTGTGCCACTGTAAAGTAGGTCACAGAAGGCAACATGTGAGGCTAGCGAGCTGTGCCTCTGTCAAGCAGGGGCACCGTGGAGGTCTCAGGGATTGAATGTGCTAGGCCACAGCCATGTTGTCGGTGTGTGCTGTGAGAGGGTTGCTGAGGATCTCTGACAGTAGGTGTCCGTCAATAACAGACTGAGGGGAGCCCTATCTGCATTCTCTGGACAATTCCACTGTCAACACTGTGTTGTAATGAGTATGTGTGAATGAAGTGCCATGCTGGAACTGTCCACAGATGTCCTCCCTCTGTGGGCTACAGCTCTGCAATGTATTAGGTCACTCTGTCTGTTGAGCGGCATATATGGCTGGTGTACAGCTGACAGGTGTCTTGTTGTGGAGCAGTCATGGGTATATGTGGGATAGCATGACCAATGCAAACTGTACACGTGCTCATAGGATGCAATTGTCAAGGATTATGCTGAGTGGCCAGTATAGTCCTCCAGCATGGGTCCTCTGAAGTCATCCACCCAAGTCTACACAAGTGTAGAGTCTGCTTGTGCTAAACACAGTTTGTGTGCAGTGACAACCTTGCCTGGGGGTGGAGATGAGACATGGATGTCCAGGGAAAGGTGGGTATGGTCAGATATCAACAATGGTGGTCTACCTCTGGTGTGGAACAGTGAGTACCCACGTTGCAGATGGACAGGTGCAATATGTATTCACCCATGTGGTTGTGGTGTGTGGTTCTGCCATAGCACATGGACCCACAAATTGTAGTGGCTGTAGGGTCAAGTGGTAGAGGCCTGAGTAGTTCTCACACACAATATGCCTGTACCTGATGTTAACAACTGGAATGGTGTATGTGAATACCTGCATATCCTGGCACTGTTCCCAGGGAAGCTAAGTGTGTGTGCTGGATGTGGGTGTGGTGTTCTGGACTGGTTGTGTTGTGTGTTACAGGTCCTGTGGTCCCAAAGCATGGTATAGAACATAACCTGCCAGTGCAATGTGCATATCTGACCCTGACGTAGGTGGCTGCAAATGCATATATATGCTATCCCCTACCTGACAGGTAGTACTACATCTATATACCTCTGTAGAAATAAAGATGTCAGCACCCTAGAAATACTACAGGTGCAAAACAGATGCCCAGTAATTCGGATAGTGCGCTCTGCTAATGCATCTCCCTCAAGTGTCATAATATAGTTAGGTAGGGGTTCGAATCCTGCAAATGCTCCGTGTGGGTGAGTGGGGTTTGTGTGTATGAAAGGCTGTGAGAGGGAAATGTCCCTTTTGGTAACTGGGAAAACACTCTACAGGATGCACATTCCCCTTACTAAACACTGATGATGTCAGCACCCTATAAGTACAGCAGGAGAAAAGAAGCCTCCCAGTAATGCAAATAGCGCGCTCTGCTAATGCGTCCGTCTGGAGTGTCATAACATAGTTAGGTAGTGGTTTGAATCCTGCAAGTGTGTGTATTTGGATGAGGGGGGTTAGTGTGTGTGTGTGCAAATATGTGTGAGGGAAATGTCCCTTTTGGCAACTGGGAGAACACACTACAGGATGCACACTCCCCTTTCTAAACACAGATGATGTCAGCACCCTATAAGTACAGCAGGAGAAGGGAAGCCTCCCAGTAATGCGAATAGCACGCTCCGCTAATGCGTCCGTCTCGACTGTCATAACATAGTTAGGTAGTGGTTTGAATCCTGCAAGAGTGTGTGTGTTTGGATGAGGGAGATTACTGTGTGTGTGCAAATTTGTGTGAGGGAAATGTCCCTTTTGGCAACTGGGAGAACACACCACATGATGCACACTCCCCTTTCTAAACACAGATGATGTCAGCACCCTATAAGTACAGCAGGAGAAGGGAAGCCTCCCAGTAATGCGAATAGCGCGCTCTGCTAATGCGTCCGTCTCGAGTGTCATAACATAGGTAGGTAGTGGTTTGATTCCTGCAAATGGCAAGTGTGTGTGTTTGGATGAGGGGGGTTACTATGTGTGTGCAAATTTGTGTGAGGGAAATGTCCCTTTTGGCAACTGGGAGAACACACTACAGGATGCACACTCCCCTTTCTAAACACAGATGATGTCAGCACCCTATAAGTACAGCAGGAGAAGGGAAACCTCCAAGTAATGCAAATAGCGCACTCTGCTAATGCGTCTCTCCCGAGTATCGTAATGTAGCTAGGTAGGGGTTTGAAACCTGTAACTGGCATGTGTGTGTGTTTGGAGGTGGGGAGTTTGTGTGTGTGCCTTTCTGTATGAAAAACATGTTAGTTTTGGCAATCAGGAGATCACACTACCTGATGCACATTACCCTTTCAAAATACTGATGTTGTCAGCACCCTATAAGTACAGCCAGAGAAGAACTATCTAGTAAACCGAATAGTGCGCTTTGCTAATGCGTCTCTCTCACGTATCATGACTTAGTTAGGTAGGGGAATGAATCCTGCAAATGGCAAGTGTGCATGTATATGGGGGTTGTAGGGTGTGTGTAAATGCAAGTGTGAGAGAACAGATCCTTTTGGCAAATACTACAATACACCAGATGCTGCATACTCCCCCAGTAAACACAGGGGATGTCACCACACTATCAGCACAGCCAAACAGGGCTAGTTGGCTAGTAATGCCAAGAGTGTGCTCTGCTACTGTGTCTATTACCATTGTCAGAGTACAGATAGGTATGTTTTGGTAACCCACAACTGTCACGTGTGGTTGTGTCACACAGTATGACCTTGTGTGGGTGTTTGTACATAACAATGCATGCCATTGCCTAAACCAGCAATGGCATTGCACACATGATGTATGTGTGTGACAGATACACATAAATACCTGTGACCTGCAGTAGTTACCATGTCTGACACATGCCTCAAGTGGATAAATGGTATTTGCAATGTATACCAATATGACTGTGTCTTACTGTGCAGGGTCCGCATGTGGTATGTCTCTATACAGTGTGGGTGTCTATGGTGAAAGACCTACAGCAGGGGATACAAATCTGGTCTGGGCCATATAGTGTACATGTAGTCGATGTACAGGTGCTGCATGTTCCCACCTGTTGTGGTAGTGGTAACATGTCATTCCACTGCAATTCAGTGACCACATGCTGTGAACCCTTCAACTAGTGTGTTGTAGCTACAGTAATGCTCACACACAATGTTTGGCTGGATGCAGTCCGGCCAAATAAACACAGTTCTTGAGACTGTCATATTGCCAGTGTTGTAATGGAGGATAGGTGGTCTTCCTGTGTATGGGAGGGTTGTGTGTGCCCGGCTATGAACCAGATGGCAGTCCAACACACTGTTAGCTGCACATGAGTAGGCCCTGATGGTTTGTGCTGTGCCAACAACCTGGAGGTGTGTGTATCTGTGTTACCTTGGGATACCACCCCCCTATCCATGTGTGTTACATGTGTAGGGGATGACAGGCATGGTATGGGCATAACCTGTCAGTGATGGTTAACACCTGTGAGCCATGAATCATGAATCTGGTACTGCACAGACATTGCAGTTCACTGTGCTGAGGGCAGTGTCTGGTGCATGCATCTTCCGGTGTACACTGCTGTTGTTGTGTAGCAGCACTGTTAGTGTCCTAACCTGTGTGATACCCATGGAGGTCGCTATGTAAACCATGTCCTGCAGCATAAGGCAGTATGTGTGTACCAAGGAGCTTTGCCATTATACATCGGGTCATGGGTGTCACGTGCAAGATGACCCTTGCACATCATTGTGGCTTCCCTAGCATGTAAGCACACGTTGACAGCCAGTGGATACCCTATGAATGACAGTGGAGACTGAGCATAATGTAGACATACAACACCCTTCCCACATATAGTGGTAGAATACCTGGTGAGGGTATGTTGGCAACCAACATCAGGCTCATACTGGCCTGTGCCACATGCTGAGAGATCCATTCTATGTTCCCTATCATGTAGTCCAGGGAGGTATGTCTCAGGCAGCCATACTGGCATGGTCAATGAGCGAGTCATATCTGTCCATGCCTCTGACTGACCTGTATGCATGTGTGCTGTGGTGGACCATAGTGCCCCTGAGGCATATCACTGTGACCTTCACCAGATACAGCCTGTTGAGTGGGACCCCAGTGCAGCACACAAGACAGGTACCTGACACGTCTCTAGCAGGTGTGTTGTGTAGCCCTACAGGCTGTGAGTGTGTGGCACAGGGGATGTGCGTGCCATGTGTGGCAAGTGCTCTGTTCCGACGGAACATATGCCTGTGTGCCAGCTGCGGAGGTGTGTGATGCCCAGACAGGCTGCTATTATGAGTCCCCACGTATGCCCCAGTGTGTTCAGCATGCTGTCAGTGCGTGTCAATGTCTGACTTGTATTGTAGTCACTGTAATATATTTTATTTATTTATTTATTTATCCTGCATTTGTTGACTGGGAAGTCTGACTGGATGCATGTCCATTTCCAGGGGAGGCCCGTGGAGACAAGCTACGAGGGTAGCAGATACAGCATTACATAATACTAGCATTACATATTACAAACAGATTATTTACAGAGATTACATAAGTAAGCAAGTCAAACATGTTCCACAGGTTAATGTTAGTCCTGAGCACAAGTCAGGATTAAATTAAAATTACACAGTAAAGTGGTTCACAGATTTTAGACATTCGAGTTAGCCAGGCTTGATACATTGACATAGCCAGTTAAGTGACAAATGTTGTTTGAGTCTACTGTTAAATTGACCTAAGGTGGACAGTAGGGTAATATCAGCTGGAAGTGAGTTCCAGGATCTACTTACAGGGTTTGCAAAGAGAGAATCACCGGCTGTGTTATTAAACTTGCTAGTCTGAAGTAGTAATTTGTTAGAGGATCGAAGCAGTCTAGGATTGTTATAGGGGGTGATAATATTTAAAGTGCAGGAGTATTGTCTGGATTATAGAGGATTTTATAGGCCATAATCAGTTGGTTATACTGTATTAGGCTGGGTATTGCAAGCCAACCAAGCTGATTTAGATTGATGCAATGATGTGTCCTAAAAGGCAGCCCAGTGGCAAACCTGGCAATGTGGTTGTAGCAAATTGAGTGTTTGTTAAGGACAGTCTTGTTCATATTCGAGAGTAGAGGGGATGCATACAGAAGGGTTGAAACAAGGTGTGAGCGAGCTATGGCACCTTTAGCTGGAGGGGCTAGGAAGGCTTTAATTCTGTAAAGTGACCCTAGTTTTCTATTGATGGCTTCGATAATCTGGTTAACATGTAGGTCACATTTGAGATTATTGTCTATGATGACACCTAATAGTTTCGGAGATGGGTCAGGGGAGATTATTGTGCCATCAGTTGATGTTATGGTAACGGTGAAAGTGGTAGACCTACGTGTTGGTGAAATAACTGCAGTTTAGTTTATTTGGGATTTAGGATCAGACGATGTTCAGAAAGCCAGTTTTCTATTGTATTAAAGGTGGTCTAGGTAGCTGACCATAACTCTACTGGAGATGTGGCTGAGCAGATCAGAGTAGAGTCTTCAGCATATTGGATACAGCAGACTTTTGGGATGACAGTATAAAGGTCGTTAATGAAGATGGAGAACAGCAAGGGCCCTAGTATAGAGCCTTGTGGTACTCTGAGGGTGTTAGGTAGAAGGTTAGAGAGTTTGTTCTGCCAGAGGCCAGCCTGCTGTTGACCATACAGGTAGGATTGAAACCATTGGAAGGCTCCAGTATCTAGACACTGTTTGCAGGGTGTGGAGTACAAGTTGGTGATCAACCATATCGTACGCCTTGGAAAGATCCAAAAAGAGGGCTGAGGATATATAATTAGTGTTGCAAGTATGGTTTATGGTGTTAGTAAAGGCTAGGAGGCCTTAAGTAGTGCTGTGATGAGGACATAAGCCATGCTGAGTGTCTGCCATAATGCGATTTTGGATTAGGTGGTGCATGAATTGTCTATGACGAAAGTTTCCATAATCTTTGCAAGTGGAGAGAGTATAGCTATTGGCCTATAATTGGAGAATTCAGTAGAGCTGCCTCCTTTGTGAAGTGGGATTACATATGACATTTTCCAGATGGTGGGAAAGTTAGATTCTACCATGGTTCCTTTGATTACCTTTGAGATGGGGTAAGCAATAGCATCATCTGGTTTTGATAGGTACTCAGCAGGGAGTTGATCAGCAGAAAGTGTAGTGGGTTTCACTGTTTCAATCAAGGTATGGAGAAGTGAAGTGGCGACTGGTTGGCAGCTGAACGCAAGTAGTTTTCTAGGGGTGCTACTTTCAGGACCAGGGGAGCTAGGAGGTAGATGGCTAACTAGGGCCTGAAATGTCTCAGTAAAGAACTGGTCAAAACTATCAGGAACATCTTCAGGGGTATTATCAATAGTAGCAGCAGGGATTGGGGTTGACGTTTGTCCAGGATGTAGTATATATGACATGCCACCTGACAGGGTATAGCATTACTGGGTTCAGAGAGACCAGTCCCCAGATTGGCTGTGTGGTGGCATCCCACACATGTGTTGTACGTTCCTGGCCAAGGGTGATGGCTGACTGCATACATGTGGCAGCTGTGACATGACATTGACACATGATTCACATAAACCACAACTGGACCATAGAGGCGATTCACAGGTTACCTTTGCACATGCTACCCTAGTAGTGTGATTGTCATGGTGAGTACCAACACATAGGGCCAATGGGGAACAACATACTGAAGGTGTGTATGTGTGGGTGTACCACTACTGTTTCATAGCACTGACATATATGACTGCACACGTGGGTAAATGCCAGGTAAGACGTGTGCAATGTGTCACAGGCAACGTACATGCGTACAGGACAGACAGTGACGTTCTGTCATGTGTAAAGTTGACATACGTATCGTACGCTATGCAGATGTCACTAGAAGTCTGCAGAAGCACTGTAACTCTGGTGTAAGCAGTGTTCCAGGGAACCCCAAGCGAACATGCATGCAAACAAAGCTACAGTAAACAGAGCTGGAAGTAGTGCATTATACAACAAAGAAGGGGTAACAATAACAGTAAGTAACAATGCAAATATGTAGGCACTATCAGCATGTACCCAGGAATATGCAGCGCAAATGCCCATGGTAGAACTGATATTATGTCATACTTATTTGTGATTTGGATTACATTGGTACTGCACACATATCTACATGCGAGAACATCCACATGGCATAGTCGTTGTGGGCAACTTGACACCATTACTGTACATGTCCACCATTGCATATCACTACTTGCATTAGCTTTCCCCCTGTGCTACCCATGTATGGGTTTTTAAAAACCCCCCCCTTTTTAAATTTTTTTTTTTTGGGGTTTTTTTTAAAAAAAAAAAAATTTTCGGCCGGGGGGGGAAAAAAAAAAAAGGAAAAATTTTTCCCAAAAATTTAATACCTTTAATTTTTTCCCCCCACCCTTTTTTTTTTTTGGGTTTGTTAAAAGGGGGGGGGTTTAAAAAAAGGGGGGGGGGTTTTTGGTTTTAGCCCCCAAAACCCCCCCAAAAATTTTTTGTTGGGGGGGGGGGGGGGGTGGGGGGTTTTTTGGGGGGTTGGGAATTTTTTTTTCATTTGGGTTTTTTTTCCCCCCCCCCCCCGGGGGGGGGTTTGGGGAAACGGGCCCCCGGGGGCCCCAAAATTTTGTTGGGGACCAAATTTTGGCCGGGGGGGCCAACCCCCAAACCCAAAAGAGGGTTTTTAAAAAAGGGGGGGGGGGGGGCCCCCCCCCCTTTTTTTCCCCCCCTGGCCCCGGGGGGAGGGGGGCCCCCCCGGGGGGCCCCGAGGGGGGGGGGCAGGGGGGCCCCCCCTTTCCCGGGGGGCCCCCCCCCCTTTTCCCCCCTTTTTTTTTTTTGGGGTTTTTTCCCTTCCCTTTTTTCCGGGGTTTGGGGGGGCCCCCCCCAAAAAATTTTTTGGGTTTCCCGGGTCCCCCCCCCGCTTTTTTTTTTTAAAAAAAAAAAAAAAGGGGGCCCCCCGGGGGGCCGGGCCCCGGGGGCCCCCCCAAAAAAACCCCCCGTTGGGGCCCGGGGGCCCCCCCTTTTTTGGGGGGGCCCCCCAAACCCCCCCCCCTTTCCCCGTTTTCCCCCCCCCAAGGGAAAAGGGGGAAAAAAAGGGGGAATGGGGGGGTTTTTCCCGTTAATTTTCCCTTTTCCAAAACCCCCCCCCCCTTCCCCCAAAATTTTTCCGGGGGGGGGGGTTTTTTTGGGGCCCCCCCCCAACCCCGGGGGGGGGGAAAACAGGAAAAAATTTAAATTTTAAAAGTTCCCCCCCCCGGGGGGGGGGGGGGGGGGGAAAAAAAACCCCAACCCCAACCCCAACCCCAACCCCAAAGGGGGGGGAAAACCCCCAAAAGGACCCCCCCGGGGGGGGGGGGGGGCCCCCCCCCCCCCAACCCCCGGGGCCCCCCCACTGGACACAGGCCCCCCCCCCGGGGGGGGGGGGTTTTTTGGGGGGGGCACACCCCCCACCCCCCCCCGGGGGGGGACTAAAACAACCCCCCACAACCCCAGGGGGCCCCCCCCCCCCCCCCCCCCCCCAAACCCCCGGGGGTTTTTAAAAAAAAAGGACCTTTCCCAAAACCCCCGGGGCCCCCCAAAAACCCCCGGGGGAAAACCCCCAAAAAAAAATTGGGGGGCCCCCCCCCCAAAAAAAAGGGAAAAAAGGAATTAAATTTAATTTCCGCATTTCCCTTTTGGGTTTGGAAAACCCCCCCAAAAAGGGGGGGGGGGGCCGGGAAAAAAAAATTCCCCCAATTGGGGGGTTTTTTTCCCCTTCCGGGGCCGTTCCGGGAAAATTTTTTGGGGGCCCCCCTTTGGTTTTCCCCCTTTTAAAAACCCCCCCTTTTTTTCCCTTTTCCCCCGGGGGGCCCCCCGTTGGGGGTTTTTTTCCCCCTTTTGGGGGTTTTTTTGGGGTTGGGGCCCTTAAATTTCCCCAAGGGGGGGGTTTTTTCCCCTTTTGGGAAAAAAAAAAAAGGCCTTTTCCCCCCTTTCCCTTTTTGGTCCAAAAAAAAAACCCCCCCCCCCCTTTGGTTTTTTTGGGGGGGGGGGAAGGGGAAACCCCAAAAAACCCCCAAAAAAAAAACCCCCCTTCCCCAAAAAAGGCCCTTCCCCCCTTAAAATTTTTTGGGGAAAAACCCCCCCGGGGGGGTTTTTGGGGGGGGTTTTTTTTTGGGGGCCCCCCCCCAAAAAACCTTCCCAACCCCCAACCCCCAAAAAACCCCTTTTTTTGAAATTTTTAAAATTTCCCCCCGGGGGGGGGCCCCGGACCTTTGGGGGGGCCCCCCCCCCCCCGGGAAAAAACCCCCCCCCCCAAAACCCCCTTTTTTGAAAATTTTTTTCCCCCCGAAAGGGGTTTTTAAACAATGGGAAAAACCCCAAAAAATTACCCGGGGGGGTTTTAAAAAAGGGGGCTTCAAAAAACCCCCCCCCCCCCAAAAAAAAAATTGGGGGAAAACCCCCGGGGTTTTTAAAAAACCCAAGGGCCCCCCGGAAAAAAAAAAAAAACCCCCCCCTTTCCCCTTTTTTGGGGGGGCCCCCCCCCCCAAAAATTTTCCCGGGTTTTCCCCTTTTTTTTTGGCCAATGGGGGCCCCCCAAAAAAAACACCCTTTTTTTCCCCCAAAAATTTTTTTTTAAAAAAAAACCCCCCCCCCCCCTTAAATTTTTTTTGGGTTTTCCCCCCCCCATTCCCCCCGGGGGGCCCCCCCGGGGAAAAACCAAAAAAACCCCTTTTTGGGGGGGCCCCCTTGGAAAAAAAGGGGGGAAAAATTTTTTTTTTAAAAATTTTAACCGGGGGGGGTTTCCCCCAAAAGGGGACCTTTGGGGCCCCCCTTTAAACCCCCTGCTTTTTTTTTTTTTTTCCCCCCCCCCAAATTTTCCCCCCCGGGGGGGGGGGGGGCCCCCCCCCCCCCCTTCAATTTCCGGGGAAAAAAAATTTTTTTGGGGGCGGGAAACCCTTTTTTGGGGCCCCCCCGGGGGAAAAAAAAAAAAATTTTTTTTTTTTTTTTCCCCCCCCGTCTGTTTTTTTTTCCTTTTAAAAAAAATTTTTTTTTTTGGGGGTTGGGGCCCCCCCTTTTTTTTGGGGGCCTTTTTCCCCCCCAAAAACCCTTTTTTTTTTTCCCCTTTTTCCCCCCTTTTTTCCCCTGTTTTAAAAAAAAAGGGTTTTTGGGGGGTTTCCCCCGGGGTTTTTTGGGGGGGGCCGGTTTTTGGGGGGGCCCCCCCCAAAAAATTTTTTTTAAACCCGGGGGAAAAAATTTTTTTTTTCCCGGGGGAAAAAGGGGATGGGAAAGGCCCCCTTTTTTTTAAAAAAATTTTTTTTAAAATTTTTTTTTTTAAAGGGTTTTTTTTAAAACCCCCGGGTTTTTTTTTCCTTTCCCCTTCCCTTTTTTCCCCGGGGGTAAAAAAAATTTTTTTTTTTTTATTTTTTTTTTTCCCCAAAATTTTTTATTTTTTTTTTTTAAAAAGAGGGGGTTTTTTTAAAAAATATTTTAAAAGGGGGGGGGAATAAAAAATTTTTTTTTTTTTTAAAAAAACCCTTTAAAAATTTCCCCAAAATTTTTTAAAATTTTTTGGGAAATTTTTTTAAAACCCCCGGGGGGGCCCCCCCCAACCCCCCCGGGGGGAAAAGTGGGTTTTTTTGCTTTTTTTTAAAAAAAAAAAAGGAAAGGGGAAAAAAAAAAAGGGGGAAAAAAACCCCCCGGGGGGGGATTTCCCCCCCCCCCCCTTAAAATTTTTTTTAAAAAAATTTTTTTGGGGAAAAAAAAAGGGGGGGGGGAAAAAAACGGGGAAAATTTTAAAAAAATTTTCCCGGGGGGGGGGGCCCCCCTTTTTTTTTTTTGGGGGAAAATTTTTTTTTTTCCCAAAGGGGGGGTAAGGAAAAAAATTTTTGGGGGGGGTAATTAAAAGGGGGGGGGGGGAAAAATTTTTTTTTTTTGAGGGCCCTTTTTTTTTTGGGGGTTTTGGGAAGGGGGCAAAGGGGGGTAAATTTTTCAGGAAAAAAAAACGGGGGGGTTTTTGGGGGGTTTAAAGGGGGAAAAAGGGGTTTTGGCCCCCCCCCGGGGGGGGGAAAAACCCCCCCCCAAACCCCCCCCCTTCCGGGGGGGGGTTTCCCGGGGGGGGCGGGGAAAACCCCCCCTTTCCCCCCCCGGGGGGGGCCCCCCGGAAAAGGGGGCCCCCCCCCCCGGGGGGGGGTGAGGGGGGGGGTTTTCCCCCCCCCCCTCCCCTTTTTTGGGGTTTTCCCCCGGGGGGGGGGAAAAAAAAAACCCCCCGGGGGGGGGGTTTTTTAAAAAAAACCCCCCGGGGAAAAAAAATTTTTAAAAAAACCCCCCAAAAACCCCCAAAAATTTTGGAACAGGGGGTTTTTTTAAAAAAAAAATTTTAAAAAAGGAAAAACCCCAAAAAAAAAAAGGGGGTTTTTTTTTTTTTTTAAAAAAGGGGTTTTGGGGGGGAAAAAAAAAATTAAAAAAAAAAAAAAAAAAAGGGGTTTTTTTAAAATTTCCCTTTTTTTTTTTAATTTGGGGGAAAAAAAAAAAAAACCTTAAAACCCTTTAAAATTTTTTTCCCCAAATTTAAATTTTTCAAATTTTCCCTACATTTTTAATTTTAAAAAATTTTTTGGTAACGAAAAAACCCCCTTTTTTTTTTTCCCCCCCTTTTTTTTTTTTCCCCCCAAAACCCCCTTTTCTTTTTTTGGGGGTTTTTTTTTTTTTTTTCCCCCCCCTTTTTTTTGGGGGTTTTTTTTTTGGGTTTAAACCCTTTCCCCCCCCTTTTTTTTTTTTTCCCCTCAAATTTTTTTTTTTTTTTTTTTAAATTTTTTCCGTTTCCCCTTTTTATGCCCCCCCAAATTTTTTTTTTCCCCTTTTTTTCCCCTTTTTTTTTTGGGTTTTTCCCTTTTTTTTTTTTTTTCAAAATTTTTTTTTTATATTTTTGGGTTTAATTTTGG